>NC_074679.1:44167079-44192079 GCF_029448725.1 Salvelinus fontinalis | reverse complement strand
GCGCGTGGGCTTGTGTGCGTCTCTAAAAGAACAGTGAGCCGTGGTAATTTACACCTTGACCACCATCAGTTCAAAAAGACTGATGTACAACATCTGAATCACGCAACCAACAGACAACACACTGTAAACCGCTGCAATCACAACCCAACGCTGTAAACCACTGCAATCACAACCCAACGCTGTAAACCACTGCAATCACAACACAACGCTGTAAACCACTGCAATCACAACCCAACACACTGTAAACCGCTGCAATCACAACCCAACACACTGTAAACCCCTGCAATCACAACATAACACACTGTAAACCACTGCAATCACAACCCAACACACTGTAAACCCCTGCAATCACAACCCAACACACTGTAAACCACTGCAATCACAACCTAACACACTGTAAACCGCTGCAATCACAACCCAACACACTGTAAACCGCTGCAATCACAACATAACACACTGTAAACCCCTGCAATCACAACACAACACACTGTAAACCACTGCAATCACAACATAACACACTGTAAACCGCTGCAATCACAACCCAACACACTGTAAACCCCTGCAATCACAACCCAACACACTGTAAACCGCTGCAATCACAACCCAACACACTGTAAACCGCTGCAATCACAACATAACACACTGTAAACCACTGCAATCACAACCCAATACACTGTAAACCGCTGCAATCACAACCCAACGCTGTAAACTGCTGCAATCACAACCCAACACACTGTAAACCGCTGCAATCACAACCCAACACACTGTAAACCCCTGCAATCACAACCCAACACACTGTAAACCCCTGCAATCGCAACACAACACACTGTAAACCGCTGCAATCACAACCCAACACACTGTATACCCCTGCAATCACAACCCAACACACTGTAAACCCCTGCAATCACAACCCAACACACTGTAAACCGCTGCAATCACAACCCAACACACTGTAAACCCCTGCAACCACAACCCAACACACTGTAAACCGCTGCAATCACAACCCAACGCACTGTAAACCGCTGCAATCACAACCCAACGCTGTAAACCGAAGCAATCACAACCCAACACACTGTAAACCCCTGCAATCACACCCCAACACACTGTAAATCCCTGCAATCACAACCCAACACACTGTAAACTGCTGCAATCACAACCCAATACACTGTAAACCGCTGCAATCACAACCCAACACACTGTAAACTGCTGCAATCACAACCCAACACACTGTAAACTGCTGCAATCACAACCCAACACACTGTAAACTGCTGCAATCACAACCCAACACACTGTAAACCGCTGCAATCCCAACATAACACAGTGTATACCCCTGCAATCACAACCCAACGCTGTAAACCACTGCAATCACAACCCAACACACTGTAAACCGCTGCAATCACAACCCAACGCTGTAAACCGCTGCAATCACAACCCAACACACTGTAAACCACTGCAATCACAACCCAACACACTGTAAACCACTGCAATCACAACCCAACGCTGTAAACCCCTGCAATCACAACCCAACACACTGTAAACCACTGCAATCACAACCCAATACACTGTAAACCCCTGCAATCACAACCCAACACACTGTAAACCCCTGCAATCACAACATAACACTGTGTAAACCGCTGCAATCACAACCCAACACGCTGTAAACCGCTGCAATCACAACCCAACACACTGTAAACCACTGCAATCACAACCCAACACACTGTAAACCCCTGCAATCACAACCCAATACACTGTAAACCCCTGCAATCACAACCCAACACACTGTAAACCGCTGCAATCACAACCTAACACACTGTAAACCGCTGCAATCACAACCCAATACACTGTAAACCACTGCAATCACAACCCAACACACTGTAAACCCCTGCAATCACAACATAACACAGTGTAAACCGCTGCAATCACAACCCAATACACTGTAAACCCCTGCAATCACAACATAACACACTGTAAACCCCTGCAATCACAACCCAACACACTGTAAACCGCTGCAATCACAACCCAACACACTGTAAACCCCTGCAATCACAAACCAACACACTGTAAACCCCTGCAATCACAACCCAACACACTGTAAACCGCTGCAATCACAACCCAACACACTGTAAACCGCTGCAATCACAACATAACACGCTGTAAACCCCTGCAATCACAACCCAACACACTGTAAACCGCTGCAATCACAACCCAACACACTGTAAACCGCTGCAATCACAACCTAACACACTGTAAACCCCTGCAATCACAAACCAACACACTGTAACCCGCTGCAATCACAACCCAATACACTGTAAACCCCTGCAATCACAACCCAACACACTGTAAACCGCTGCAATCACAAGCCAACAACTGTAAACCGCTGCAATCACAACCCAATACACTGTAAACCTCTGCAATCACAACCCAACACACTGTAAACCCCTGCAATCACAACATAACACAGTGTAAACCGCTGCAATCACAACCCAATACACTGTAAACCCCTGCAATCACAACATAACACACTGTAAACCCCTGCAATCACAACCCAACACACTGTAAACCGCTGCAATCACAACCCAACACACTGTAAACCCCTGCAATCACAACCCAACACACTGTAAACCGCTGCAATCACAACATAACACGCTGTAAACCCCTGCAATCACAACCCAACACACTGTAAACCGCTGCAATCACAACCCAACACACTGTAAACCGCTGCAATCACAACCTAACACACTGTAAACCCCTGCAATCACAAACCAACACACTGTAACCCGCTGCAATCACAACCCAATACACTGTAAACCCCTGCAATCACAACCCAACAACACTGTAAACCCCTGCAATCACAACCCAACACACTGTAAACTGCTGCAATCACAACATAACACACTGTAAACCGTTGCAATCACAACCCAACACACTGTAAAACGCTGCAATCACAACCCAACACACTGTAAACTGCTGCAATCACAACCCAACACTGTAAACCACTGCAATCACAACATAACACACTGTATACCCCTGCAATCACAACCCAACGCTGTAAACCACTGCAATCACAACATAAAACACTGTAAACCGCTGCAATCACAACCCAACACACTGTAAACTGCTGCAATCACAACCCAACACACTGTAAACCACTGCAATCACAACCCAACACACTGTAAACCGCTGCAATCACAACATAACACAGTGTATACCCCTGCAATCACAACCGAACGCTGTAAACCACTGCAATCACAACATAACACACTGTAAACCCCTGCAATCACAACCCAACACACTGTAAACCCCTGCAATCACAACCCAACACACTGTAAACCCCTGCAATCACAACCCAACACACTGTAAACTGCTGCAATCACAACCCAACACACTGTAAACCACTGCAATCACAACCCAATACACTGTAAACCGCTGCAATCACAACCCAACACACTGTAAACTGCTGCAATCACAACATAACACACTGTAAACCCCTGCAATCACAACCCAACACACTGTAAACTGCTGCAATCACAACCCAACACTGTAAACCACTGCAATCACAACATAACACACTGTAAACCGCTGCAATCACAACCCAACGCTGTAAACCACTGCAATCACAACATAACACACTGTAAACTGCTGCAATCACAACCCGACACACTGTAAACTGCTGCAATCACAACCCAACACACTGTAAACCGCTGCAATCACAACCCAACACACTGTAAACCGCTGCAATCACAACCCAACACTGTAAACCACTGCAATCACAACATAACACACTGTGAACCGCTGCAATCACAACCGAACGCTGTAAACCACTGCAATCACAACATAACACACCGTATACCCCTGCAATCACAACCCAACACACTGTAAACCCCTGCAATCACAACCCAACACACTGTAAACCCCTGCAACCACAACCCAACACACTGTAAACCGCTGCAATCACAACCCAACACACTGTAAACCGCTGCAATCACAATACAACACACTGTAAACCGCTGCAATCACAACCCAACGCTGTAAACCACTGCAATCACAACCCAACACACTGTAAACTGCTGCAATCACAACCCAACACACGGTAAACTGCTGCAATCACAACCCAACACACTGTAAACCCCTGCAATCACAATACAACACACTGTAAACCGCTGCAATCACAACATAACACACTGTAAACCCCTGCAATCACAACACAACGCTGTAAACCACTGCAATCACAACATAACACACTGTAAACCCCTGCAATCACAACCCAACACACTGTAAACCCCTGCAATCACAACCCAACACACTGTAAACCCCTGCAATCACAACCCAACGCTGTAAACCACTGCAATCACAACATAACACACTGTAAACCCCTGCAATCACAACCCAACACACTGTAAACTGCTGCAATCACAACCCAACACACTGTAAACCACTGCAATCACAACATAACACACTGTAAACTGCTGCAATCACAACCCAACACACTGTAAACTGCTGCAATCACAACCCAACACACTGTAAACCCCTGCAGTCACAACCCAACACACTGTAAACCCCTGCAATCACAACCCAACACACTGTAAACCCCTGTAATCGCAATACAATAACTCCTCCTGCAATTGAACAACTACTGTTTCTAATTATTGAATAACCTCAATTATATACATTGTCGACTTCTCCACCATTAGAACCACAGAAACAGACAAAGCGGAGAGTGGTTGTAGGCGAAATGGGCATGATGGTAAACGATGCTATGAATGACTGCAATCTCTCTCCAAAGAACCCCTAATCAGACGCAATGATCCCGCTATCCTGCTCCTTTAATGCTGCCCGCTGTGTTCTGTGGGAGAGAGCGTGCCGGAACGTTGTCGGAAAGCAGAGAGAGAGAGAGAGAGAGAGACAGAAACAGAGACAGAGACAGCGAGAGAGACAAGTGGGTGCAGCTGGTGGCCTTTGTCTCTTCCAGTCCCTTCTCCACGACTCCAAATTGAAAGGTCCTCGGAATTCTGTGTGGAACACCGGGATAAAATTCCCGCTACAAGCCGTCCCTGGATAATGACATGCTAATGTGATTGTCCGGAAATAAAAGTGGAGAGATCGGAAATTGGGCCAATTCTCCTCCATAAATGGGGTGGCAAAATAGGGGGGGAGATATTGCCCTGTTTTTATTGAATAGTGATAAAAACCTCAATAAATCCCAGTAAAAGGGGATGTGAGAAGAGTGAGGAGGATGGAGGAGGGTGGGGGTGAATGTAGGGCAATGTATCAATGTGCCAGTTAGGTGGGGTTGCGTTGGGAAGGTGAGAGCAGATTTTTGAGGCCTTGTGCGAAACTATTAGGCAGGGAAACTATGCTTTAGGGATCTAGTCCTCTCCTTGTCTCCTTGTCTCCTTTCCTTCCTTGTGTCACCTCATGACCTCATCAACAAGGGGATGGATTAGCCTGCTTAAAAATGTTTTTGAGCGCTAATGTTACAACAACGTAAGGTCCCTTACCCTAATATCCTATTGAGGAGCATCACTGTCCGTTACGGCCTAGCTAACATCATCTGTTATCTGGGGCCTGGGGTTTTATCGAAACCTCGAATAACACATACTCATTACATTAGCCTACATGAGTCATGGTTTCATTGTATTCAGGCCAGCCACAGAGACAAAGTATGCTTCCCAAATGTCCCCTTATTCCCTAGATAGTGCACTACTTTTGACCAGGGCCCATATCATGTAGTGCACTATATAGGGAATAGGGTGCCGTGTGGAACACGCTGAGAGGTACTGTATACCCAGCTACCTCCGGCAGCAGCACAGTGCTGTTCTCATTATACAGACAGTCACACTTATCTTAACACTGCTTCACCTGATTACTCTACAGCTCACACTCACAGCCCAGCCCAGCACAGACCCTCAGACCACTGGGAAAAGAACCGGCTTCAATGCGAAAGGAATAAAAGACCAGATAAGTATTATTAGGTGAGGAGGAGGATTGGAGAGAGAGGGGAAGAAAGTGGGAGCAAGAGAGGGAGAGAGAGAAGATAAATATAAAGATAGAGAGAGAGAGAGAGAGAGAGAGAGAGAGAAGTCAGAATAAAAGACCAAATTAGAATGGTTAGGTAAGGAGGAGAGGAGAGAGAGAAGTGAGGGAGAGAGGAGATGGGGGAGAGAAAGAGAGAGAGAGATGGGGAGAAGAGTAATCAAGGATTTGTTCGTTCCCTGTGGAGCAGGTCATGTCACTGCACATTACAAAAGCACACAGATTCCCAAGCCTCCGACTTAGCGTGCATTTAAAGCACATTAATGTACGACTGTAGCATAAATGTCCAGCCATTACCAGTAAATTATGCAGGGGAAAATTCCCCCTTTATTAAACTCATATTTCGCCTGGCCAGATGGTCATGTAGCCACACGGCAGAGGAGAGGGAGAGAGAGAGACAGCAAGAGAGAGAGAGAGAGAGAGAGCAGGAAACCACCCAGCAAACCGGGAATGTTCCCAGAACATTAGCTAAGATTCCCAATAAGTTCTAGTTAGGTTTTTATCTGACATTAGGAAGATAACATCCCCGAAACATTCAAATAAATCACATTAAACACTAAAATGTTGTGCACAGCATCTGTAACAACCACCACAGAACATTCCTCAAAAGTTCTCATTAGGTTTCCAGGTAATGTAATGACACAATGTACCAGTAACGTTTTGCCAGCAACTATAAAATAGATGGCTCTCCTATTCTTAACACGTTGCCCAGTAATATTCAAGGTTAGAACTACCTTTCCAGGGGTTCTGTTGCTTCTATCCTTGAGATGCATTTTTGATACCATGTCTACAGTATTTCACTTTTTAATGTGTATATTATTGCTTACTAGGTGACATGTTCCCAAAACATGGATGATTCTACAATGTTTATTTTAAGGTGCAAAAACGTTCACCTGATGTTGCGAGAACGTTCCTAAAACCCATTTCGTCTGTTCTTTAAGTTAGAGATCTTTTTTCTTTGCATGGGCTGCGTCTCAATCCACCTCACCCGCCCATGGCGGCCTTCTGCATCAGCGGTGGAAGGTGGCCGAGCTACAGCGGTGTTTGTCGGACAGTGAGACGTTCCAAAAATCGGTCTGCTCACGAAGACGTCTGTAGCGTCCGAACAGTTACAAAAGTAATATGACCCCTCTATGGAAAGATGGTGTTCTCTGTTTTTCTCTACGATCCCGACCTGCGTCACGGGACTTATCTGAAGTCGGTACCACCGATCTGCCAGGTTCTGTCTGTAGCATCCGAACAGTTTGGGCTATACACGAATATGGTCCCACATGCCTCACAAGAGTCGTCTGAATGAAGCCCGGTGCCAGTTAAAAAATAATGCTGGAAGTATACACTGAGTGTACAAAGCATTAGGAACACCTATGACATAGACCGACTAGGCGAATTCAGGTGAACGCTATGATCCCTTATTGATGTCACCCGTTAAATCCACTTCAATCCGTGTAGATGAAGGGTTAAATCATTATTTCCAAGTCTTGTGGGAACATTGTGGGCATATGACAAGAGATAGGTTCCTAAACCACTAAAACGGACCAGTTAGGCTGACATCCAGATAATGTTTGAATCAGGGTGCATAAATCATTCCTTTGATGTTGCAAGAATGTTGGACAGGACACCTGATTTAAGTTCTTTAAAGGTTCCCAGAACATTTCATTAAGTTATGGGAGTTGTCTGGGATGTTGCAAGATTGTTATTTTGATATCCACTTCCATCACAGAACATTCCCCTAACATTCCCCTAACATTCCCCTTCCCATGGGGCAGCAGGTAGCCTAATGGTTAGAGCATTGGGCCAGTAACCGAAAGGTTGCTGGGTCAAATCCCCGAGCTGACAAGGTAAAAATCTGTCATTCTGCCCCTGAACAAGTCAGTTAACCCACTGTTCCCTGGTAGTCCATCATTGTAAATAAGAATTTGTTCTTAACTGACTTGCCTAAATGTTTACAATTTCCAAGTAAGTCAGATTTGATGACATTCGTAACATTTTTGCTCTAGGGTTTAACATATTGATGTTCACGCAACATGCATTTTTATCTTGTCTTGGAGGTTCTCGGAACATTTAGAAAATGTTCCCTTTCAGTTTTCCCTAAAAGTACCACAACACTCCCAGCATGCAATCACAACCATTTGTTCTGCACTTCATATGTTGACGATCTAACTATTGCTTCATTCATATGCCACCTGAACAGCATTTAAACAAACGCTACCATATTTCATTTGTTGACAATCTGCACATATGGGGTTGGAACCTGCAATGTTTGGTCCCAAAACAGGTCTTTATCCTTTTCTCACACAGGTTACTTTTTCATGATCTGAAAAGCAAATCCTAGATCAGCACCTAGATCAGCACCCAGATCAGCACCCAGATCAGCACCCAGATCAGCACCCAGATCAGCACCTAGATCAGCACCTAGATCAGCACCTAGATCAGCACCCAGATCAGCACCCAGTTTAGCACCTAGATCAACACCCAGATCAGCACCTAGATTAGCACCCAGATCAGCACCTAGATTAGCACCCAGATCAGCACCTAGATCAGCACCTAGATCAGCCCCCAGATCAGCACCCAGATCAGCACCCAGATCAGCACCTAGATTAGCACCCAGATCAGCACCTAGATCAGCACCCAGATCAGCACCTAGATCAGCACCCAGATCAGCACCCAGATCAGATACCTTGTAAATATGGGCCCAGAAGTACACAACATATAAAGAGGATGGGTGAAGTGATGGTGAATAACCCAGATACCAGTATTTCCCTGGGTTAGTTATGTATAAGAAGGTTCCAAAGGAAGCATGGAATTCCTGACTGACCATACTGACCATACTGCCATGGCTATATACAGAAATGAAAGAAGACAGAAAAGAGCTTCCCTGGTGGTGCAGAGGATAAAATACCCTACATGTTCCACATATGAAGTTTAAACAAGTTGTTTGTATGATTAAATGTTGTGCAGATTGTCAAGTGTATGGTTGAGTTTATTACGATTAAATGCTGTTCAAATGTCCTATGAATTCAATTAAAACGTTGGATGTGTCTATATTGCCTACAATACAGCCCTCAAATGTGAGTTGCCATTGAATCTGCAGAGAAGCACAATGGCGATGTGTTACAACCTGCTTTAACGAGCTACAAATTTGCCTTCTGAGAATGTTGGGGTAGAACTTAGATACATCATTTTCAAAACGTTTTGGGGACCTCCAAGACAAGGTCAAATGTTCAATTAAATATTATGTTTAACCTAAAACACAAAATGTAGTTATTTGGAAAATGTGGAACATTGTGCAACATTGTGGGAATGTTCCGTGCAACCTATGTGAATATCACAAGATTATTTTTGCAACATCCCAGACAACTCCTATAGCTTAATTAAATGTTCTGGGAACCTTTAAAGAATGTAGAAAGGCTGTTATATCAACATTCTTGCAACATCAAAGGAACGTTTTGTGCACCCTGATTAAAAAATGATCTGAATGTCAGCATAACTAGAGAGTTTTTGTGTTTTGACAAAATATATTATGTGATGTCCCCACATTGTTCTCACCAAACTGTTCCCACATCCTATTTAAACTTTCTGGGAACTTTTAAAGAACAGATTAACAAATGTCCTGGAATATTTCACAGAACCAATGTAGGTTTGCTGGGCAGGGAGCCCACATCATAATTAAAAGAGACATCAACCTGCCCCACTTCCTCAGGTTACTGTGTGTGTGTGTGTGTGTGTGTGTGTGTGGCCCCCACACACTGACTCATGTGGAAGCATCACTCTCTCTGACCATCTCTCAACCCTTTCTGAACCCTGTCTCTCAAAACCCTGACAATGTGGCAGTGCAGGGAATAGTTATATCTCAACCACACATACACACACAGTCTCACACTGTCTTTCTCTCTCTCTCTCTGTTACACACACACACACACACACACACACACACACACACACACACACACACACACACACACACACACACACACACACACACACACACACACACACACACACACACACACACACACACACACCATGTTTATTCATTAAAATACATAAATCAGCAATTATTTTATAATGTGGCTCAAAGTGTGATGTGCACTTCTAATTGAAAAACAAACGACTCTGTCCATAAATGAGCTCTGCTTCTGCTGCTTTTTAATAATTGTCTTTAATTAAACGATTCCTGGCTAGCTCCCATGACGATTCTCCTCCGTATACCAAACACACACACACACGCACACGCACGCACACACACACACACACACGCAGACACACACGCACTCACACACAAACACACACTAACTTCAAAGACTTCACAGTTGTGAATATCCTAAGATCTTGTTTAATCTTCATCTGCTTCTCTGAATGGTGTTTCCTGTAACATAATGTTCTTGTGAAATACGTATTTACTGTGGAATAATGGATATGACCGTTCTGATTCCTCTCCAATGACCTCTGCTTTTCAGATTCAGATGAGGCTCACATCTGATAGCACTTCTAAAACACATCCTCCTATTCTGTTGTTCCTGAGTGATGTCGTCAAATCCAAAGATTTCGGCCCTCACTTTTTCCATCTCAATCTCTCCTCAGATCGACAGGCCCTAACGGGCCCATGTTTACCATCTCAATATCTCCTACTTGACCTGGCGGAAGGCCCTCCACTCAACCCTGTTGACTCCACTAAGACAATTCCAGACCCACAGCGCCCAACACTGTAAATACACACACACGCACGTACGCGCACGCACGCACGCACGTGCGCGCACACACACACACACACACACACACACACACACACGCAAACACACACACACAGCATTGTAAATACACACAGAGTCACATTACAACCAGAGCTGTGAGGCCAATCCTCCTTTGTTTTGTTTTCTGTTTGCACACAGCGTGTCTGTAACACACAGTCCTAAATACAGCTACAGGCAGGCAGGTAGGCAGGCGCAGATGAGAGGCGAGATAGGCAAGATAAAGCTCACTCAGACAGGGGTGGGATAAAGCCTAATTGGCCTAGATATCACAGGATGAAATATTCATGATGGCAGTTAAAAAATAGGAAGGGGGAAAAAGTCCTGCACTTTTAAAAGGGAATTTGGTATGTAATGATGAGGTTGGAGTATTTTATCTTGCCTTTGACTGCGGTACGCCCAGCTGACACACTTACCGCGCACCGCGCGACACCTCCCACCCACACACACACACACACACACAAGACGGCATAGCTGCAGCTGATGAAGTAGACCTCAACGATGCTGTTTACAAAAGCATTGGGCCTGGTCGGTCACATGACCCACATCCCCTCCATAGCTCACCATGAGCCCTGAGCTCACACACGCACACACACACACACACACACACACACACACACACACACACACACACACACACACACACACACACACACACACACACACACACACACACACACACGCACACACACACACACACACACACACGGGCAGATCTCAGGTAGAGATACACACAGAGGAAGTGAGTCAGCCAGGAGGGAGATAACACAGACAGTAGCAGAACACACTGACACACACAGATATACAGTGGGGCAAAAAAGTATTTAGTCAGCCACCAATTGTGCAAGTTCTCCCACTTAAAAAGATGAGAGGCCTGTAATTTTCATCATAGGTACACTTTAACTATGACAGACAAAATGAGGAAAGAAAATCCAGAAAATCACATTGTATGATTTTTTATAATTTAATTTGCAAATTATGGTGGAAAATAAGTATTTGGTCACCTACAAACAAGCAAGATTTCTGGCTCTCACAGACCTGTAACTTCTTCTTTAAGAGGCTCCTCTGTCCTCCACTCGTTACCTGTATTAATGGCACCTGTTTGAACTTGTTATCAGTATAAAAGACACCTGTCCACAACCTCAAGCAGTCACACTCCATACTGCACTATGACCAAGACCAAAGAGCTGTCAAAGGACACCAGAAACAAAATTGTAGACCTGCACCAGGCTGGGAAGACTGAATCTGCAATAGGTAAGCAGCTCGGTTTGAAGAAATCAACTGTGGGAGCAATTATTAGGAAATGGAAGACATACAAGACCACTGATAATCTCCCTTGATCTGGGGCTCCACGCAAGATCTCACCCCGTGGGGTCAAAATGATCACAAGAACGGTGAGCAAAAATCCCAGAACCACACGGGGGGACCTAGTGAATGACCTGCAGAGAGCTGGGACCAAAGTAACAAAGCCTACCATCAGTAACACACTACGACGCCAGGGACTCAAATCCTGCAGTGCCAGACGTGTCCCCCTGCTTAAGCCAGTACATGTCCAGGCCCGTCTGAAGTTTGCTAGAGAGCATTTGGATGATCCAGAAGAAGATTGGGAGAATGTAATATGGTCAGATGAAACCAAAATAGAACTTTTTGGTAAAAACTCAACTCGTCGTGTTTGGAGGACAAAGAATGCTGAGTTGCATCCAAAGAACACCATACCTACTGTGAAGCATGGGGGTGGAAACATCATGCTTTGGGGCTGTTTTTCTGCAAAGGGACCAGGACGACTGACGCGTGTAAAGGAAAGAATGAATGGTATCGTGAGATTTTGAGTGAAAACCTCCTTCCATCAGCAAGGGCATTGAAGATGAAACGTGGCTGGGTCTTTCAGCATGACAATGATCCCAAACACACCGCCCGGGCAACGAAGGAGTGGAAGCATTTCAAGGTCCTGGAGTGGCCTAGCCAGTCTCCAGATCTCAACCCCATAGAAAATCTTTGGAGGGAGTTGAAAGTCCGTGTTGCCCAGCAACAGCTCCAAAACATCACTGCTCTAGAGGAGATCTGCATGGAGGAATCGGCCAAAATACCAGCAACAGTGTGTGAAAACCTTGTGAAGACTTACAGAAAACGTTTGACCTCTGTCATTGCCAACAAAGGGTACATAACAAAGTATTGAGATAAACTTTTGTTATTGACCAAATACTTATTTTCCACTATAATTTGCAAATAAATTCATAAAAAATCCTACAATGTGATTTTCTAGATTTTTTTTTCTCATTTTGTCTGTCATAGTTGATGAAAATGATGAAAATTACAGGCCTCTCTCATCTTTTTAAGTGGGAGAACTTGCACAATTGGTGGCTGACTAAATACTTTTTTGCCCCACTGTACACAGACAGGACAAGAACAAAAAATACACACACATACACACAGAGAGAGAGGTATACACATAGACAGCACTAGAACACACACACGCACACACATATACACAGACAGACATCACTAAAACACACACACACAGACATCACTAGAACACACACACACATACACACAGACAGCACTAGAACACACACACACAAACACACAGACAGCACTAGAACACAGACACACACACACACACACACACACACACACACAGAGACATCACTAGAACACACACACACATACACATAGACAGCACTAGAACACACACACACAAACACACAGACAGCACTAGAACACAGACACACACACACACACACACAGACATCACTAGAACACACACACACATACACATACACATAGACAGTACTAAAACACACACACAGAAGCACACATACACATCATCATCATCATCCTCAATAGACCTCATTGGTTGTAGGCCAATGTTTGCACAGACCCTGTAGTACACCTATTGATCTCTCCCATGTGGTCTATGCTTACCAAACCACAAAACTGAGTCTCCTATATTTTCTCCATGATAAGGACATGGTAAAGGTAGCCTATGTACAGTAGTAATTTACATTGATGCCATTTTAATCACGTCTGGTAATTACCATGTTGGTGTTCCATTTGAATGACTTTTCTAAACTTGTCATTATCATTAGTAGGATAACAAATGCTATAATGACCAGCTCTGGTCAAAAGTAGTGCACTGTATAGGGGATAGGGTGCCATTTGGGTCGCAGACCCTATAATTTGTCGCTTTGTGGTCATGATTGTGAAACAGCATTAAGGCAGGACTCTAAAAGGTAGAAATAGAACAAAAGATAACAATGTAGAATATGACAACAGCTGATCTGAGTGGGTTGTGTGTTATGACAAAGCTTTCGTGTGAATAACAGCTATTCTACTATTACACCTACACATCTCACAGTAAACAACAATCAAACCAGGCTGCAACAGCCAAGCATTAGTCAACTCTATTTAAGTAATAAAGCCCGAGGAGGTGTGGTATATGGCCAATATACCACGGCTCGGGGCTGTTGTTAAGCACGACGCAACGTGGAGTGCCTGGACACAGCCCTTAGCGGTGGCATATTGGCCATATCACAAACCCCCGAGGAGCCTTATTGCTATTCTAAACTGGTTACCAACATAATTAGAACAGTAAAACTAAACGTTTTGTCATGACTGTGGTATACAGTCTGATATACCATGACTTTCAGCCAATCAGAATTCAGGGCTCAAAACAGCCAGTTTATAATACCCAATTAATGCCTTATTTTAGACAAAACGCAACTATGGCCTGAACTATGAACCACAAACAGACTCCCTTCCATTTAAGACATTTAACTTGAGAAGGATACAATTTCTTCTTCCACAATCATACAATTCATCAACACAATCACATCATATTTAGAGCCGGCACTTGAAACAATCTCCTATTCCTCATTCAGGTCCTTCTATTTGGCTCCAGTCCTACCGCCACTTATTAGTGAGAGCTAAGCAAATTCTTTCATGTTTTTCTTTCTTCCTGCCTCAATTCCTGTCACAATCACTTGTGAGCCCAATGGATGTCAAACTCCCACCTCCTCAAGCTTTATTGCTTAATGGAGCAGAAAGCTCACACTGTCTCATGCTCCCCTACACTAAAAAAATGATAGGTTAAAAACAACTCAATTTGGGTAAATATTGGACAGTACACATGTTCGGTTATTTTGACCGAACAGTCGGGTCACTTAATAACCTACCGCCAGAACCAGGTTTGGATGTTGATGTTGAGTTATTGCGCTACGATCAGAGATGGGCAGTATTTCTGTTACATGTGTTTGAAATACGCGTTTGAATTACTCCTGAGTATTTTGTATGTTGTATTACACTCAGCTGAACTACCCTCCAACGCATTTTGTAACAAGATACAGTACTTTTGAAAATTGTAATTTGTGGTTTTGAAATACAAAATACTTTTATTTACAATTTTTTTATACTGGTTCACAATTATGTGGGCCTCTTTCACCCTACATTGGTATCAAAAGTCTGATGGCACTATGGTGTGATAAGAGTGTCTGCTAAAGGAACTAATTGAACATGTACAGTATATAAATATGTAAAAATGAACAATTGCACAGCATGCTGAGTATTACTCTATTGATCTCCACCCCAAAACAAGGCCAATGACAATACCCAGTGTGCATTGCAGTTGTCAATTTTAACATATACAAACAGAAGTTTCTCTAACCGTTACTGAGAATATTGATGCTGTTCGCCCAGCTAGTTGCAAATTCATTTCTGTCTTTCATTAAAATACAAAAGAAATGTATTTTAATGATATACAATACTTAGCAAAAGTAGCTTATGTTCTATTTTTATACATTGGTCTTAGGATATTTTGTAGTTGGAGTTTGTCATTTATGTCCCATCCCTGGCTCTGATCCACTAGGTCAGATCAGAAAACTGGAGGTGTGGCTTAGTAGGGGCATGGCTTTTGTGCTAGTTCTTTATGACAACCCGTGAGAGTAAATGTCAATCTGGTTAATTTGTTCTGTTGTATTGTCAAGATATGTGAAGGTTGAGCGCTGGTACTTTTGTAGTTTTAATGATGCTTACTCAATACCATGAGCTCCTAAAGTACCTAAGCATATCCCAATTCTGAGACAGTTGCCACTTTGTTATAATATTTAAATAATACAGTTTTACATTATAATAAATAATGTGTAAAAATATTTAAACAAAAATGATTTGACTAAATATTGAATTTGGCCTTTTGACTGTCTACTTTGAATAGCACATTTAGAAAATGGCAAAAAAGTCATAAAGAATACGGTTTTGAAGTGACTGTCCTATATCTGGGCGTTACAGGAAATCTCAGGAAAGATTTCTGTATTTTTGTATACATATTTAACCCCTTATTTTTGTTGGCACAAAACTCCCTCAATACTTCCACTTCCATTCATTTGTATGGATTGCCTTCGGACGAATCCTGTGAGCAAACTATCATATTCGTAAGTCATCTTTCCATAGAAGGGTCATATTAGTTTTGCAGGCCAAACTGCTCAGAGGTGTTTGTGAGAAGACTGATCTTGTCATAGGGCAACATAGGCGGATGAGGTGGATCGAGACACAGCCCATGCTTAAAAACAGATATCTCTAGCTTAAACTGACACATTTTGATTGGGATACATGTATTATGCTACTTAGATGGACGTACGGGTGCGTCAATAGACTCTTAAGCATTCTTTTGAATCCATCTTTTTGATGCGAGCTCACACACATGCTCACACAGACAAGTACGCAGATACATAAGACATCAAAATGCACACCAATTCACATATTTCTGACCACACAGACACACTTAAACAATACACATATCGTTTTTGCTCTCACTCTGTACATTGTGCTTCATTTATTTGAGATAAAAGTAACATCTTAAGCCATTTACTGCTTTGTGTCTCATATATGTGCAAAAAAATCTGGGAAGGAAACAATGGCATGTCACCATCTTGAGAATAGTTTGGGGCAGCTTTCAACGTGTGTGCTTACAATGGGTGTTTGGCTGCTATCGGAACGGTGGCACAAGCTCCCTGCCTCTGTTCAGCAACACTTACACTGCATTGTTCTCGTAAATCCCCAGGTCTCATCCCCACAACACATGCCTGCCCAGATACTACAATGTAGCTGCGCTAGGACGATTGTGTGTTCAGAGGGAAAGATTGAACAAGGTACCTCTAAGCCTCCTTGGTTGGCTTCGGCTGAGCTTGCCCAGGATGATGGAGAGAGAGAGAGAGAGAGAGAGAGAGAGAGAGAGAGAGAGAGAGAGAGAGAGAGAGAGAGAGAGAGAGAGAGAGAGAGAGAGAGAGAGAGAGAGAGAGAGAGAGAGAGAGAGAGAGAGAGAGGAGAGAGAGAGAGAGAGAGAGAGAGAGAGAGAGAGAGAGAGAGAGAGAGAGAGAGAGAGAGAGAGAGAGAGAGAGAGAGAGAGAGAGAGAGAGAGAGAGAGGTGGCAACACACAGCAAAACAACCAACAAACAAAGAGTGCCCCTTCTCTCCCCCTTCTCATGCCATTGCACGGTATAAAACCAGCAAGCCAACAAAGACGCAGCCATGATGTGGATGCCAGGGTGCCCCCTACTGTATCAATCCAAAAAGCAGAAGTAACTGAAAGAGACGAGTATAACAGAGAGAGACCACACAAACCTCCAGCCCAATCACAGTGATAAGCAAACACACACCCTCTCCTGGACCCCAGGTCTCCTGACACGAGACACGTGCTGTGTGACGCTCCTCCTGGAACTAGCAGTATCGCAATGAGTGACATCGCAAACAGGCTCGGCTCGTGTGTGTGCCTTGGCGACAGGCACATTAGAGGCTTTTGTTAGAGCAGACCTTGGCACATATCACCTTAATGATTGGCTTCCAGCGCTGTGCCACTCTAGAGGCAGAGCCATGTGGCTCCCCTCCCCTTTAAATAGATTTATTTTCTGATTTGCTTGAAACAGTTTGGCGTGTGCAGTGTGCGCTCTCTGGAAAAAAAATGCTGGGTTAAAAATATCCCAATTTAGGTAAATATTGGACAGAACACATGTTGGGTTATTTTCACCCAGCCAGTTGGGTCACAAACAACTCATTATTTTCTTTATGTTGGGTTGTTGATGCTGGGTTACGGAACTATGATCCACCGAGTCAGATCAGAAGACTGGAGGCGTGGCTTAGTAGGGGCGTGTTTTTCACGTTATTTTTGTCCGACCTTGAGAGCAAACGTCATTCCAGTTCATGTGTTGTTCAGGGATGCTCTGACACTGTTGTAGCTATACTAAGGCTTACACAGGACAATGTCTGTCTTTAATATTTTTGCTATTTAAGTATTTTAACATAAATGTAGTAGTTTGTTTGTTTATGATTACTCTCATGGGTAGTCAAAAAAACACTGTCTGAAAGCTAGGCCCCTACTAAGCCATGCTTCTGATCCTCCCTCTATATACACTGCTCAAAAAAATAAAGGGAACACTTAAACAACACAATGTAACTCCAAGTCAATCACACTTCTGTGAAATCAAACTGTCCACTTAGGAAGCAACACTGATTGACAATAAATTTCACATGCTGTTGTGCAAATGGAATAGACAACAGGTGGAAATTATAGGCAATTAGCAAGACACCCCCAATAAAGGAGTGGTTCTGCAGGTGGTGACCACAGACCACTTCTCAGTTCCTATGCTTCCTGGCTGATGTTTTGGTCACTTTTGAATGCTGGCGGTGCTCTCACTCTAGTGGTAGCATGAGACAGAGTCTACAACCCACACAAGTGGCTCAGGTAGTGCAGCTCATCCAGGATGGCACATCATTGCGAGCTGTGGCAAGAAGGTTTGCTGTGTCTGTCAGCGTAGTGTCCAGAGCATGGAGGCGCTACCAGGAGACAGGCCAGTACATCAGGAGACGTGGAGGAGGCCGTAGGAGGGCAACAACCCAGCAGCAGGACCGCTACCGCTACCTCCGCCTTTGTGCAAGGAGGGAGCACTGCCAGAGCCCTGCAAAATGACCTCCAGCAGGCCACAAATGTGCATGTGTCTGCTCAAACGGTCAGAAACAGACTCCATGAGGGTGGGATGACGGGCCCGACGTCCACAGGTGGGGGTTGTGCTTACAGCCCAACACCATGCAGGAAGTTTGGCATTTGCCAGAGAACACCAAGATTTGCAAATTCGCCACTGGCGCCCGGTGCTCTTCACAGATGAAAGCAGGTTCACACTGAGCACATGAGCACATGTGACAGACGTGACAGTCTGGAGACGCCGTGGAGAACGTTCTGCTGCCTGCAACATCCTTCAGCATGTCCGGTTTGTCGGTGGGTCAGTCATGGTGTGGGGTGGCATTTCTTTGGGGGGCCGCACAGCCCTCCATGGGCTTGCCAGAGGTAGCCTGACTGCCAGAGATGGTACCGAGATGAGATCCTCAGACCCCTTGTGAGACCATATGCTGGTGCGGTTGGTCCTGGGTTCCTCCTAATGCAAGACAATGCTAGACCTCATGTGGCTGGAGTGTGTCAGCAGTTCCTGCAAGAGGAAGGCATTGGTGCTATGGACTGGCCCGCCCATTCCCCAGACCTGAATCCAATTGAGCACATGTGGGACATCATGTCTCGCTCCATCCACCAATGCCACGTTGCACCACAGACTGTCCAGGAGTATGCCCAGGCGTTGTAGGGAGGTCATACAGGCACATGGAGGCCACACACACTACTGAGCCTCATTTTGACTTGTTTTAAGGACATTACATCAAAGTTGGATCAGCCTGTAGTGTGGTTTTCCACTTTAATTTTGAGTGTGACTCCAAATCCAGACCTCCATGGGTTGATAAATGTGTGTGATTTTGTTGTCAGCACATTCAACTATGTAAAGAAAAAAGTATATAATAAGAATATTTCATTCATTCAGATCTAGGATGTGTTATTTTAGTGTTCGCTTTATTTTTTTGAGCAGTGTATAAATATATATTTATATTTGCTGGCCTGCAACAGCAGCAAATGAGACCCAGGGTCTCCCAACAGTCATCCTGAAAAGAAAATGGAGTTGGAGGGAAATTTATGCCTTTTGTTTTATCTACAATTAATTAAATCCATTTATTTCCTTTCCTTTATTCATCTTTTACCCGTCTCTTCCTCTCAGTGAAAACCAACGCTTGTAAATGTTGGCCACAGAAAGAGTGTGTAAGCCTAGCGGACACAACAGCAGCCAAATGAGACCTAGAGGAGCCCTCTGTACTGAGCCCTCTGTATTGCCATCAAAACCAGCCTGGCCTGGGAAACCTCAGCAAGCCTCTGAATGGATCACAGACATTGTGTGGTGAATGGAAGTGAGTAGACTCACTGGATTGTGTATACAGAGGCAGATATGGGAAGTATTTCTGATCTAAATACGTATTTTAATTACTTCTGAGTATTTTGTATGTTGTATTACACTGGGCTGAAGTACACTCCAATGTACTTTGTAGCAAGATACTTTCAAAAGCTATAATTTGTATAAACAAAATCCAAAATACTTTTATATACCATTTCTTTATAGTTGTTCACAATATTGTGTCCCCTAGCACACTACATTGGTATCAAAAGTCTGATGGCACTATGGTGTGATAAGAGTGTCTACTAAATTAACTCAATGTAAATGTACATTACCGTTCAAAAGTTTGGGGTCACTTAGAAATGTCCTTGTTTTTGAAAGTAAAGCACATTTTTTGCCCCTTAAAATAACATCAAATACATCAGAAATACAGTGTAGACAATATCCTTGTAATCGAACCCACAAATGCTGATGCTCCAGATTGTCACGTTCCTGACCTGTTTTCTTTTGTCTTGTATTTATTTAGTTGGTCAGGGCGTGAGTTGGGTGGGTTTGTCTATGTGTGATTTTCTATGTTGGGATGTTTGTGTTCGGCCGGGTATGATTCTCAATCAGAGGCAACTGTCAATCGTTGTCCCTGATTGAGAATCATACTTAGGCAGCATGGGTTTCACGTGTGTGTTGTGGGTGTTTGTATTTCGTGTCAGTGTTTGTCCCACACGGGACTGTTTGACGGGAGTTTCATTTTGTTATTTGTATCGTATATGGTTTTCGTGTTATTAAATTACCATGGAAACCAACCACTCTGCGTATTGGTCCGATCCGTCTCGCCTCTCCTCGTCCGAGGAGGAGGAATATGACGACTACCGTTACACAGATACTCAACTAGTCTAAAGGAGGCCAGTTTTATTGCTTCTTTAATCAGCACAACAGTTTTCAGCTGTGCTAACATAATTGCAAAAGTTTTTTTTTATGATCAGTTAGCCTTTTAATATGATAAACTTGGATTAGCTAACACAACGTACCATTGGAACACAGGAGTGATGGTTGCTGATAACGGGCGTCTGTACGCCTATGTAGATATTGCATAAAAAAATCAGCCATTTCTAGCTACAAATGTCATTTACAACATTAACAATGTCTACACTGTATTTCTCATCAATTTGATGTTATTTTAAGGGGCAAAAAATTGGCTTTTCTTTCAAAAACAAGGACATTTCTAAGTGACCCCAAACTTTTGAACGGTAGTGTATATGTAAATATGAACAATTGCAGAGCATGCTGGGTATTACTCTAATTAGCTCTGCCAGAAAACAAGGTCAATGACAATACCTAGTGTCCTTAGCAGTTGTTCTTTTTCAAATACACATTTACATTTTGGCCATTTAGCAGACGCTCTTATCCAGAGTGACATATCACAATCATAGCAAGTAATATGTTTCTGTAACCGTTACTGAGAACGTCGTTGCTATTCCACCCGGCTACTTTCAAAAGTGGTTTTGTGTTTCCGAAAGTGTCCTATTTATTTTTGATACATTGATCTTTAGGGTATTTTGTCATTTGAGCCCATCACTGTACAGTATATTTACAGTCAGTAAAACAAGTTTTTCTCTGTCTCTCTCAAACACACACATACACTACTGGGCCAGAGGGGCATGTTCATTTACAGCTGACTCAGCTTTGAGACGCAGGTGGAAATACAATTGAAGTCGGAAGTTAACATACACTTAGGTTGGAGTTATTAAAACTCGTTTTTCAACCACTCCACACATTTCTTGTTAACAAACTATAGTTTTGGCAAGTCGGTTAGGACATCTACTTTGCGCATGACACAGATCATTTTTCCAACAATTGTTTACAGACAGATTATTTCACTTATAATTCACTGTATCACAACTCCAGTGGGTCAGAAGTTTATATACACTAAGTTGACTGTACCTTTAAACAGCTTGGAAAATTCCAGAAAATGATGTCATGGCTTTAGAAGCTTCTGATAGGCTAATTGACATAATTTGAGTCAATTGGAGGTGTACCTGTAGATGTATTTCAAGGCCTACCTTCAAACTCAGTGCCTCTCTGCTTGACATCATGGGAAAATCAAAAGAAATCAGCCAAGACCTCACCTCCACAAGTCTGGTTCATCCTTGGGAGCAATTTCCAAATGCCTGAAGGCACCACATTCATCTGTAAAAACAAGTATAAAAACCATGGGACCACGCAGCCGTCATACCGCTCAGGAAGGAGTCGCGTTCTGTCTCCTAGAGATGAACGTACTTTGGTGCGAAAAGTGCAAATCAATCCCAGAACAGCAGCAAAGGACCTTGTGAAGATGCAGGAGGAAACAGGAACAAAAGTATCTATATCCACAGTGAAACGAATCCTATGTCGTCATAACCTGAAAGGCCGCTCAGCAAGGAAGAAGCACCTGCTCCAAAACCGGCAAAAAAAGCCAGACTAGGGTTTGCAACTGCACATGGGGACGAAGATCGTACTTTTTGGAGAAATGTCCGCTGGTCTGATGAAAGAAAAATATAACTGTTTCGCCATAATGACCATCGTCATGTTTGGATGAAAGGTTGAGGCTTGGAAGCCAAAGAACACCATCCTAACCGTGAAGCATGGTGTGGCAGCATCATGTTGTGGGTGTGCTTTGCTGCAGAAGGGACTGGTGCACTTCACAAAATAGATGGCATCGTGAGGAATGGAAAAGTATGTGGATATATTGAAGCAACATCTCAAGACATGTCAGGAAGTTAATGCTTCGTCACAAATGGGTCTTCCAAATGGATATTGACCCCAAGCATACTTCCAAAGTTGTGAAAAATGGCTTAAGGACAACAAAGTCAAGGTATTGGAGTGGCCATCACAAAGCCCTGACCTCATCCTATAGAAAATTTGTTGGGCAGATGTGAAAAAGTGTGCGTGTGCAAGCAAGGAGGCCTACAAACCTGACTCAGTTACACCAGCTCTGTCAGGAGGAATGGGCCAAAATTCACCCAACTTATTGTGGGAAGCTTGTGGAAGGCTACCTGAAACGTTTGATCCAAATTAAACAATTTAAAGGCAATGCTACCAAATACTAACTGAGTGTATGTAAACCTCTCTGCTATCATTCTGACATTTCACATTCTTAAAATAAAGTGGGGATCCTAACTGACCTAAGACAGGGAATTTTTACTAGGATTAAATGCCAGGAATTGGGAAATACTGAGTTTAAATGTATTTAGCTAAGGTGTATGTAAACTTCCAACTTCAACTGTACGTGTTTGAAAGAGCCGTTAGTCTAGGTGAGCTTATGAATTTAAGCTTCCCGCCCACTCAGCCTGTCTTTTCAAACTTCCTGATAGTTAGCCAAATAAAAATTATACCGTATATCTCCCAGAAAAGTTATGGTTGGTATTTGAATCACTCAAAAGGCTATTTTACAGGGGAATCAGAATGACTGTTCGGGACCTTAAACCGGACTCAAGCTCTCCAGGCAAAGACAATGAAGAAATTGACGGTAAACTGGTAAATGCAATTAAATAAACCATAAGTTCTTTATCACAAGTGTTTGTGAGCAGTTTATGAGCTCTCCAAACAACGTTTCCACTTGGAGAATGAGAATGGTATGAGTGTATATTATATTGTATTATTCTGACGTTTCACATTCTTAAAAGAAAGTGGTGATCCTAACTGACCTAAGACAGGGAATTTTTACTAGGATTAAATGTCAGGAATTGTGAAATACTGAGTTTAAATGTTTTTGGCTAAGGTGTATGTAAACTTATGAACTTCAACTGTAAGTCACAAAATGAAAAGCAACCACGTTGAAGTAGCCTATTTACAAACTGCAATTTCAAATGTAAATATCTACACAGCAAATTGCCACGTGTTACCTAGGATTGATTTTCAGTGTAACATTTCTAGTGTAAATTCAGGAGTGAACTTAACACTCAGTGGTGTAAAAGAACCCCAGTGTTGTTGTTAATAACCAGTGTTGAGTGTGAGAATGTGATTGTGTCAGTTTTCCTCTGTGGAGAGTAAAACATTACCATCAAAACAACGGCCATCATTATCATGTTTCCCAGCATTCTCTTCTGCAGCGATATATTTTGGGGAATTGTTTTTAATATTTGTGTTTTTGCATGTATGTGGACAACCCTTCAAATTAGTGGAGTTGACTATTTCATCCACACCCGTTGCTGGCAGATGTATAAAATCAAGCACACAGTCATGCAATCTCCATAGACAAACATTGGCAAAAAAATTATCTTACTGAAGAGCAAAGTGACTTTCAACGAACAGCTGTAATAGGATGCCACCTTTACAACAAGTCAGTTCATCAAATTTCTGCCCTGCTAGAGCTGTCCCAAGTGCTGTTATTGTGAAGTGGAAACGTCTATGAGCAACAACGGCTCAGCCGCGAAGTGGTAGGCCACACAAGCTCACATGATTGGACCGCCGAGTGCTAAAGCGCGTAGCTCGTAAAAACCTTCTATTTTTGGGTGCAACACTCACTACCGAGTTCCAAACGGTCTCTGGAAGCAACGTGAGCACAAGAACTGTGTGTCGGGAGCTTCATGAAATGGGTTTCCCTGGCCGAGCAGCCACTCACAAGCCTAACATCACCATGCACAATGCCGAGCATTGGCTGGAGTGGTGTAAAGCTCCCCGCTATTGGACTCTGGAGCAGTGGAAACGCATTCTCTGGCAGTCCAATGGACAAATCTGGGTTTGCCGGATGACAGGAAGGACTACCTGCCCCAATGCATAGTGCCAACTGTACATTTTGGTGGAGGAGGAATAATGGGGCTGTTTTCCATGGTTCGTGCTCGTTAGTTACAGTGAAGGGAAATGTTTACGCTACAGCATACAATGACAATCTAGAACATTCTCAGAATCCTGACACCTTTGGGATGAATTGGAACGCCAACTTCAAGCGAGTCCTAATCGCCAACATCAGCGCCCGACCTCACTAATGCTCT
>NC_074679.1:44154603-44162549 GCF_029448725.1 Salvelinus fontinalis | reverse complement strand
AATCGTTACGGTAAGGGTTGTGGTTAGGTTTAAGGTAAGGGTAGGGCAGGGCTTAAGAAGGGTTAAGGTAAGAGTAGGGGTTAAGATTAGGGTACCTCCCAAGGATCCCAAATAGCACTGACCCTAACAGCACCACCACTCGCGCAAACGTTTACGATAAGGAAGTGGAATAGATATTTTACGCTGATGATTGCATGAGCGCGTATGTCACATTTCTGGCTAGCTAGCTAGCTTACCTGCTACACCAAGATGTTCAGTTTCCCGTTTTCCTCTACACATCAAGATACAATTAGGCCTACAGTATAAGAAATGTAAAAACAACCCGGAGCTGGGTAAATAGTGGAAAGAAAACACTTTGGGTTATTTTTGACCAAGCTAGTAGGGTCACTTAGGCCTAGATTCAATCAGATTAAGTGTTAACCGGCGATAGCAGACACCTGCATAGCGGCTGTTTTGGCAGTGTCGGAGGTGGAACTATATTGGAGCTGTCAAATTAGTGAGCCGCTGCACTTGCATCACTGTCACAAAGCCACACCGCCCCACATTGGAATCAGAATGTCTGTTCAGGACCTTTGACATGTTTTGACAATACAATCTGAAAGTCACGCCCATACTAAGCCACGCCTCCAGCCTTCTGATCTGACCCGGTGGATCACAGCTCATTAACTCAAGTGAGGGCTCTATTCAATCAGATCCGCTTTAGCCGACATCCGCATAGTGGTTGTTTTGGCGTGTCGGGGGTGGAACTGGGTTAGAGCTGTCAAATCCACAAGTGGCTCCTGGCATTATACCTAAAGCGAACATTGCCATTGGCTGCACGGAATTACATTAACAGAAATCCCATGCAGTCTTGTTTACAAGTTGGAACACCGGAATGTGAGATGTGATCTACACCTCCATTATGATGATAGAAACCCTCAGTATTTAGTTTAATCATTTTTCTATTTGAGCGTAATTATGTCTCTACAGCCTACACTTTCGCTTTCTTTCGCTTTCTGAACTTCTAAAGTGAGTGGGGCGGTGTGGCTTTGTGACAGTGATGCAAGAGCAACCGCTCACTAATTTGACATTATTTTAATCGCCTCAGCATAGGAGATTCGATTGACCGATTTTCGATTTTCTCCATTCACCCAGCAGGTCAGACACCTGGCACCAATCACACCAGGAATTCTCTTCAGGGGTTCATCATTAACTTTATTAATTGTACATTAAATTCATATAACATGCACAAATAATTAAAATAACATTTGAATTTGCAATTTACAAACATAACATAATGAACAGGAACAGGAATGATATTTACTGTTACGGGTGGCCAGAAATACCTATGTGAAAGCCAAGCCCCCAATAGGACAGGCCTCATGAAACTAACCTATGGATTATATAGAAAATATTGAAAAAATACCAATCTGCTGGGCCAACCCAGCATGAAAGTGAATAGAAAAACAATTGATGGTTAAGTTAACCCATGTTTGGCGTGGCTTCATGCTGTCATTTTTGGCCACCTTTGAGTGCAAATGTCATTCATGTTCATCTTAGGTTTGTACAGTGCAATTATTTTCCCAACTTTGATAAAACAATGGGATGTTTGTGATCTAACTGGCTAGGTTACACTAACCAAATGTGTGTTTTGTTCTTTTTAACCAGCTTTTTTTTTTTTTTTTTTTAGACCTGCAAGCAAAACGCATGTCTTACCTTAGTTTGGGTGTCAACAGGTCCAGTCTAATCTAAATCTCTACTGTTTTGCATGCTTGCTCCACATTTCTGACCTTCTGAAAGGTCTTAGCTAGCAATACTGTAGAATGTGAATTGTGTCACGCTGAAAACTGACAACAAACTTCGAGGGTGAGCGAGTTTCTCTAAACAGTTGATTAGTGATATCTCTGTTGTAACTAGCTTTCCTGCTGTCATTTCTGCTCTCAAGTTGATAGACATACAATATCCTACTGGTGAGTTTTTATGTGGGGGCACTTGGCCTCTGGTCAACAGTAGTGCACTTTAGTAGGGATATAGGGCGCCATTTGGGACAGTCATCCAGCGGTGTTCATTATGCTGCTTGATCTTCTTGTCCGTGGCCCAGTTCAGTTAGTTTTAACATGCATTCTTACATCGTCCATTCCTACACGTATCTCTATGGTTAAATAGTTATATTGCTTTCACGGGTCCAACCTTGGGCCCATGTATTGCCTATTATTTGAATGCTGGCTTCTGCTGAGTGTTACTGAATGTTTCTTGTGCCTCTCAGCCCTCCATGAGGATGCTCCTACTGGCTCCTACAGATAAATAATTAACTGAAGCAGCTAGGCTCATTAAGCTTGGAAGACACAAACCCGCTCAGACGTGAAGCCTGAAGTGGCCAGCACCTTGTCCTTGGCTGATAACACAGAGAGACCAGTCTAAACACCAGCTCTCTACAAATGCTCAATGACATTATTCAACCCCTCCATCCTCATCCTCTCTAACCACTCTCTCACACACACACACACACACACACACACACACACACACACACACACACACACACACATTCTTAATTAACATCTCCCAGATGTCCGGCCCATGTCATTACCCACGATTCACTTTCGGAGCCGCCCTTCCTATTTCCACCACCTCACAGCGCTGTGGACTGTCAGACCAGGCTCTCCACTGCTCATTCACACCACCATTAAGACTGGCCTCTATCCAGGCCAGCTCTCTGGAGAGGGCAGACAGACAGGCAGACAGACAGACAGACAGACAGGCAGGCAGGCAGGCAGGCAGGCAGACAAACAGACAGACAGACAGACAGACAGACAGACAGACAGACAGACAGACAGGCAGGCAGGCAGGCAGGCAGACAGACAGGCAGGCAGACTCACTCACTCACTCACTCACTCACTCACACAGAGAGAGAGAGAGAGAGAAAAACTAGCGAGGTTCTGTCACAGGGGACACATTAGCTCTCTTCATTAAGGGCTCAAAGTCTAGCAAATACTCCCAATACTGTCTAACAGACTAGGTCTGGGGGTTGGTAGCGAGGGGTGGGGAGGGAATGTGTAATGTCAAGGGTGATTTCTTTAGATGAGACAGGATTATGAATAGTTGAACACAGTGTGATACATGATCTATATCAGGCTGCCTTTTGCCTTTGCCCACTCTATTTCTCTCTTCTGTTCACTTAGTGAGAGACGGATTATATTATGCCTGATTATATTGAGGAGTGGACCAGCACTGGAGATAACCCTGTACAGACACAACATCTGACTATAACCTCTACCCTCTCTACCTCCAGCTATAGTCGAGTCCTACCAGTCCACGGCCAAGGGACGACCGGCCACACGTTAAAGGTACGTCTGGGCAGTTTTCTTCCTCTTGCTCCTCCTCTTCCTCTTCTCTTATTCTTCCTCCTCTCTGGTTGTCAGCTCTAAGACAAGCAAAACAGGGTGGGACGAACAGTGGAGCTTTAGGTGGAACTGTTTAAGCCCCCCCCCCCCCCCCCACACACACACACACACACGCGCGCGCACACACACACACACACACACACACACACACACACACACACACACGTGTGCATGAACACACACTGACACATACACATACACACACACACACCACTAACTCCCGAGGGTGTTGGAGTCAAGTCTGTGCCTAATTGTTTCATTTGCAGCGGCGTGGTTGCCGGATGCACACACATAAAGAGCCCTGATGCAGGGATTTGAATAATTCTGCATCATCACAACACGCTCTCTATACAAAAGGTAGATAAAAAGACATTTAGAAAAAAGACAAATGGTGGTGGAAGCTGGCATTTAGCAGGCATCGCCTCTTCGTGCGGCTACAACAAGGCTTAGCTTGGAAGCGACAGGCGAAAATTGCAAGTGGAGAAAAGGAATGAGAGAAAGAGAGAGGGGGGGAGAGAAAGAGCGAGAGGGAGAGAAAGAGCGAGAGGGAGAGAAAGAGAGAGAGAGAGAAAGAGAGGGCGATAAATGGAGGGATGGGATGACTTTTCATGACCAGAGGCATTTATCTTTATCCTTCCTTCTCTCCTGCTTTTCCTCTCTTCCATTCTGCGTGACGACTTTAACTTTCGTCTGGCGAAGTGCACACACACACGTGGGGGGGAGTCACCTCTATATGGCAGCCCTCCGTTTAGACACACCAGGTGTGGTACACACTATACTTATTTCTCCCATGTTCACTCTTTCTCTATCTCCCTCTCTCCCTCCCTCACCCCCTTTGTCTCTATTACTCACTCTATGAGTAATTGAATTTCTGAAGTGCTCAACAGTTTTGTTAATTTCACCATGTCATCTGTCACTCAAGGTGTGGGTGAAGAGAGAGACTACCCAGCTAGCACATATTGTTCTGAGAACCATATGTTTCTTAGAGCTTGGTGAGAGCGTGGTAGTCCTATGGTTATTTTGCATACAACCTTCCCACAACGTTCTGTGAATGGTGCAGGATACCCAGGTAGCACATAATGTTCTGAGAACCATATGTTTCTTAGGTGGGAATTTCAGTCCTTCTGCATAAAATGTACTACAGGTTTCCTCATGGTTCTATTTAAACTCATGTTCTCAGAACGTTCAGAGAATGTTAAGAAACAACGTTCTTCTGTAGGGATCTTGTACTTCAGCATAACATTTTCTGCAGGTTTCCTCGTGGTTTAATTTAACAACCAGCTCGCACAGTCTCACGTCAGAATTAGACGTTCATCCACGTTTCTCAAACATCAAATTTCAAAGTTGTTCCAACGTCCAATTTAGAAGTGTTTAAGATTAGGTTTAGGCATTCACTTTTTAAGGGCAGGGTTAAGTTCAGGCATTAACTCCAAATTCCTCAGTTTAGGCATTAATACTGAATGGTTAAGGTAAGTGTTAAGGTTTGGGGTAGGCTTAAAACCGAAATATATATATTTTTTAAACTTTAATCGCTGGATTTGAACTTGCAACCTTTGGAATCAGATGCTTATGCCAATCCACCATCCCGTCCACAAGGCTCTACCATAACTGAAGCCTTCTTTAAGGTAACAGCGCTCACTGTTGCCAGTTTCCATGTCATCTCCCGACATTCTCAGACATGGATGGACATTGAATACTGACTGGTATCATGGGTGACCTGGCTGCTATTTAAAGTAATGTTGTTAGAACATTCAGAGAATGTTATTCTGTGGGAATTTCAGTATTTCAGCATAACGTTTTCTGGCCTGTTTCCTCATGTTCTCTGAACATTAAGAAAATGTTCCGTAAATACAAACACAGGGAAACATTAGTAACATTCAAAGACCGGTCTAATAATGTTATTTAAAAAAATATACATTCCGTTCTCAGCATCAACAAAACTCTCTATCGTCTTGTTAAGTGTGGTCAAACCTGATCTTAATGAGTGCTTGTTTCCTTTAAAATAGGGTTGAGTAAGAATATACTACAATGAACAGCTTTTTATGAGTTAAAAAACCAACATGGCATGCTAGCTCCATCCTGGTGGCGCAACGGACTATTTCCATGAATAGAGACCAGAAGATCATAGGTTTGAATCTAACTGATGCCGTGCCACAATACAAAAAAAAGTATGTGTTTTGCATAATTAATGCTTTTAACAAATGAATTTCCATGTGTCATATTTGTACTTGGAGTTAAAAACAGTTAACCTAAGCTAGCAGTGTTATTAAAAGTCTTATTGAAACATGTTCTCCGAACGTTAATAAAACCTTCCAGGAAAACTTTCAGGGAACCATAGGTAAACATTCTCAGAACCTCCCTGCAATCTAAAAATGTTACGTACCTAGAACAGGCAAAATTCTCACATGTTTAAAAAACTGTTTTTACCGGCCAGGAAACGTATGGCTTCGTTCCCAGAACCAATGGGAAACCAAAAAAAACTACAAAGGAACCAAATGTGCTAGCTGGGTATTCTCTAGAGAGATTCTATGCTGTAATTATTAGTTAACATCATATAAAACAAAACATTTACACTGACACAAAAACACATATTTTCATATTAAACACAAAAGCACACCCAGACTTTAAACACTTGTGTTGAATCTACTAATCTGAAATATTGTAGATCTGGGACGTTTTGTTAAATCCGTTGAAACTGTAACGGCTGTCCTCCTCCTCTTCATCCGAAGAGGAGGAGCAGGGATTGAACCAAGGTGCAGCGGGTTGTGAATCCATAATGAATTTATTGACAAGACGAAAAACGAACACGAACTACACTTGAAATGATACAAAATAACAAACGACGTAGACTGACCTAAACATGAGAACTTACATAGACACGAAGAACGCATGAACAGGAACAGACTACATACACACCGAAACAGTCCCGTGTGGTACAAAATAACATACAGACACGGAAGACAACCACCCACAAACAAACAGTGTGAAAACACCTACCTTAATATGGCTCTCAATCAGAGGAAATGAAAACCACCTGCCTCTAATTGAGAGCCATATCAGGTCACCCTTAAACCAACATAGAAACAGAAAACATAGACTGCCCACCCAAACTCACGTCCTGACCAGCTAACACATACACAAACTAACAGAAAACAGGTCAGGAACGTGACAGAAACATCTTTTCAATTTGATACATACTATTATCTTAGGCTCCAGATGATATGAGCGCAACAATCATCACAACGTTGAAAACATTTACAAATCTCTGTTTTGAAAAGTACGTTGTTTGATCATTGCGACACGTAGATATTGAGCCATTTCCATAACAACCTCATTTCAGAGATTCCGCGTGTGACTCCTAAGGCACAGAGCACAGACGGCGATACCAACAAAGAACATAATCACGTTTTGGCAATTGAAATATTACCACCTATTAAACAGACAATCTCATCAAGAAGACCAGATATGTTTGAGATTACAAAAGCAGAATTTAGAGCCTTCCAATGGGTCTAATTAAAATGAAGCCATCACTGGAAAACAAAGACGTTAAACCCATTATGAGACAGAGAAAGAGAGGGAGAGAAAAGAGAGGGAGAGAGACTCTTTAAAAATTCTCATCAGCCATAAACTGATAAAAGAGGACTGTATATGTGAATACCTTTATTCTTTTATGTCTTCTTTAATTCTTCTTTAATAGAAGAGGGGTTCATCTGGGGAGTATAATGCAGTCAGTGGGAGATTGACACAATAGCTAAAATGGTCTGGGATGGATGGATTGTGTTTAGTTCAACTAGATGGGTCTCATTGTGTGTGGGGTGGGGTGGTGAGAGATTTGAGGAAGCATGAATATGTGTGTATGTGACGGCAGGGGGTAGGACAATGTGTGCGTGCTTGTGTGTGTGTGCGTGCGTGTGTGTGTGTGTGTATGCAACGGTATGCATGTGTGCCCATACCTGCATTTGCGTGTGTGTGTTGGGAGGGGTGCTCCAAATAGAAAGGCATTTTGGGATTTTTGCAACACGTTTTCCTTTACAAAGAGCAATGCGAGAATCTGATGGAGTCTCCTCCTTAATCACAAAGGCAGGATTTGGCTGCTGCCTCAATCCACTCACTAATTTATTCATTCAAAAGTCTTAATATTTGGCAGTGGGCGAAGGATCACACAAGACATGTAAAGCATTTCCCTGCGACTCTGAAGATTCCTCTTAATTAAGAGGAGGTCAGGGATTTTATTTTCTCCTTTCTAGCATAAAAATAAAAAATAAATGTATTTTTCCAGGCATTCCATTTACAAAAAGATTGAGAGGGAACCGGCTTTGAAGTTGGGTGGGATGACACGCTCACTGTCTCATTACAATCATGTAGGTTTTGTCATTCATAAACACAGAGTAAAATTAGCCAAATAGAAAAACAGACTCGGGTTCAAAGTTCAGTGAGTGAGTATGATATCAACAGACAAACATTGGATCTTTTCATGCAGTTTCTACTTTGGAAGGCAGGTAGATTACATTGATCAAAATGTTGTTCTGTCGTTAAGATTGAAGCTGTTATTTCCCACTGTAG
>NC_074679.1:44069603-44152103 GCF_029448725.1 Salvelinus fontinalis | reverse complement strand
TTTTGGCTTTTTGAAAATTCTCCTATTTTGAGATGCAGAGCTGTTTAATAGCTTCCCAGTGAGGTTGGCATGGTTACCGGCGGAGAAAAGCCGAGAGTTAGATCTTGTGACTGAATCTTCCAGAACCTGGTATAATCTCCGGCCAATCTCCGTATTAACACCCAACTTCTGCCTGGCTCAGGCTCAGGCTCTGCATGCCTTTATTCTCTGTTCCTGCCTGCTCCGCATGAACTCACACCTCGCCCGCTCACCACCCCGCCCGCCAGTCGCCCGGTACAGCACAAAGGTTTTTATAACGGGATAAAGCCGGTAAAATGGGGGACTTGCACATCATTTCCCATCAAAGCCTCTCTTATTGCCCCCAACGTGTGGCATTTGTCTTTTTATTTCAGAAAAGAGGGGAGAAAGAAATTAAATGTAACTGGGCCGCTAGTGGTGAACATGGGATGGGATGAGGGATGAATACTGTACTGGGGGGGGAGGGGGGGGGGCATGAGATTTTGATACGGGGAATAAGAATGGGAATAATAAGGGGAGATGGGGGGCTCTGTCTGTGGCTTACTGCCCCCTCACAAATCCCTGAAACGTGGGGAAATGTATCTAGCATAAGCCCTTTAGCGCCCGTCGTTGCCTGATTATAACAGTACATTAAAACGCCTGAACGTGTGCCAGAAAGACATTGAGTGTGTCCTAAACAATACCCTATTCTCTATATAGTCCACTACTTTTGACCAGGGTCCATTGCGCAGCTATACCAAACTTGGCCCAGTCTAACAGGCAGCGTCAGGCAGTGAAATACAGTGTTTTTTCATCCTTCTATACCATAAATGATGTTTTTATAGTGGCAGGACAGACAGAAAGACTGCTCTCTGTGTCACTATGCAGTGGCTTGTGATGACCTTATCTTATCTTTACCAAGAGGCCACTAAAGACAGTCTATAGACCTGTTCTGCTTTCAATTGTGCCAAGACAAATACAGAAAGTACATTAGGTCCGGTCTTCCCGTTTAAGATAGCGTCTTAAGAGAGGAAGAGAAAAAGCAGGGAGGGTGTCGAGGTTGGAAGGAGGAATGATATGGAAACCCCATCACTTTGTGGTGACATTGCTCAATGCGGTGGTTTATGGACGGTGTGTGCTCAGTAAATCCCTTAAACAAATCACGTTAAACAGACGCCCCATTGATCTTGAATTAGCGAGTTGTTAATCGCCTTTAGATTGCCAGTTCTCTCTCTGCACTCTTAGGGGGGGGGGGGGGGGGGGGGGGGGGTGCTAAAGGGTTCTTCAGCTGTCCCCATAGGATAACCCTTTGAAGAACCCTACATGGAACCCTTTCCACAGAGGGTTCTACCTGGAACCACAAAGGGTTCTCCTATGGGGACTGGACCCCTTTTTTTAAGAGTGTATCTGCAAGGGAATGACAACCACACTACGGATGCCTCCAAAATGGCACCCTATTCCCTATATAGTGCACTTATTTTGATCAGAGCCCAGGTGTCATGTCCACAATAGAGAAAGAAGGAGGGTGGGTGTCATCATTTCTGAGTTCCAGTGGTCCATTACTCTTCTGGCCTTGACAAAAGTAGACAAATGTGTTCAAAATAAGAATTGATTTTGTTTGCTAAATTCAGTCCTTCTTCCGATGTTGACCATAGGCTACAACGAAATGATTCAACCTCTCTTGGTTATTCACTTGAAGAAGAATGTTGATTCACTGCTTTGCTATTAAACTGTTGAGAACTACAAGGAAAAACGCAGTAACTATGCCAACAGTGAAACTGTCAAATATGTTGTTCGTAGAAAAGTATAATTCACTGATGTATCATCTTATTATGAAGTCATTTTTATGTATATCAACCATGACCACTCATTTGACCTATGACTCCTAAAACGCCGATACAGCACTTTGTCTTTGTATGACCTTAAACAACTTTATGGGTAATGCAAAGGCAAAGTGCGGTATCTACAATCTAAATGTGTTTATCCAACTTTCTTGTTGTTTTTCTGTTTGATGGAAACACTTTGCGAGTTAACTTTGCACATACAGTGCTGCCACCTAGTGGCCAGAATCTAAATTGCACCTGGGCTGGAATAATACATTATGGCCTTTCTCTTGTATTTCAAAGATGACAGTACAAAATAAATGTTTTTTTTTTCTTTGTATTATCTTTAACCAGATCTATTGTGTTATATTCTCCTACATTCCTTTCAAATTTCCACAAACTTCAAAGTGTTTCCTTTCAAATGGTATAAAAAATATGCATATCCTTGCTTCAGGGCATGAGCTACAGGCAGTTAGATTGGGTATGTCATTTTAGGAAAGAATAGAAAAAACGGTCCGATCCTTGTTTTTATAATTATATTTTCATGTTCTAAATGTTTTCATTTCGTAATCCTCAAGCATTTTCTCACCATAAGGTAAAGACTAGTTCATCATGCAGAATGTTTATACTTTAAAAAAATGTTTGATTTTGTGCAGTATCTACAATCTAAATGTGTTTATCCAACTCTCTTGTTGTTTTTTCTGTTTGACGTTGTATGGTCATTTATTTGACTTAGGGGTCATAGGTCAAATCAGTGGTCATGGTTGATATGCATGAAAAAAATTACTTCATAATAAGATCAGTGAATTATCACTTATCTACCTACAAGAAATGTAGCTGTTTGCTTAGTTACTGCTCTTTGTCTTTGTATGGAAGAGTGGGTAACTGCAGTAAAAACATACTAGAACAAAGCCAGATGCAGTAACTTCAGTTTATTTTATATAACTAGGCAAGTCAGCTAAGAACAAATTCTTATTTACAATGACGGCCTAGAAACAGTGGGCGGGCCTTGTTCAGAGGCAGAACGACAGCTGGAGGATTCAATCTAGCAACCTGTTGGTTACTGGCCCAATGCTCTGACCACTAGGCTACCTGCCGCCCCAGTTACTGCTGTTTGCCTTTGTTTTTACTTTGTATTTTGTAGTTACTGTAGATTTCACACTTCATTTTCTCTGAAACTGAACACATTTGAACCAGGACACTTTGTCACAAGATAAAAGACATACTACAAAGCCTAATTTCAGTCTTAATTAAATTCTTACCAAAAGTGTAGTTACTGTGTTTTGCCTTTGTAGGGCAGTACAGTATGTAAATGCTTTTTAAAACTTAAATTATGTTAAACACTCGCATCCTGTCAAACTTTGAATAGTTTGACCATGTGTTGGTACACATTGAACTTTAACAGTAGCAGCCTGGTAAAATCAATTAATTCACCATGGAAGTCTCTAAAGCCTGAATGTAACACAGTGTGTATTCCATACTGTACTCTACACTAATAGCCGTTCCAGAGAAACTGACCCCTCCAGGCCTCCATCTGTTAGCACCCATCTACACTTCCTTAGCATTAGCGCTCCCTACAATATTTCTCAACAGAGGATCTGAACCCAAAGGTCAACGAAGAAGGCGCCGCTAAAACTTCAAGCTAGCGCTAAGCCACTAACTTTGTTTTCTGGGACTTTAGCCAGCCCATTTAGGCAGCCTGTGAGAGCGTTAGAGGTGAGGAGAACAAAGAGAGAACCTGATGTGTTTCTGTCGTCTCACTGTCCACCCATATGGCAGGTATTGGAGGAGTCGCTCGCTGGTGTTTGTCTGCCGACATAGAGCGTCCACCGGCAGGCACCACTTGGCAGAGGCTCTATGGGGACGGTAAGTACAGTGAAAGCTTTGTCTCAAATCCCTGTTGGGTTCTTCCCATGCTAAGGAAAGACACACAGCTATGCGGAACGATGCTTACTCTGAAGTTAGCTATAATGTCTTCCAAATCTTGTTAGCAAACGGTGCAATCGTATGTGTTGTATTTTCTTCAATCAAAATTGGTTAAGTAAGTCAGGATGTGAAATATGGCTGGCTTATTGTTACTTTTCCAACTTCAGAGGTGTAAAGTCACAATACACAATGTCTTACTTCATAGGAAGATAACACCTCAAATTACTGATGTCCTCAAGTACATAGCACAGAGAGAGATGAGTACTTCAGTACTCCAGTTTGCAAGTATTTCTAAGTAGAGTGACACTGAAGAAACCATTTCAAATCCACTGACTTGTATCCCACTGGAGACCACAAACATCTATTTCGTGACTAACTTCTTGGGAGAGAAGTTACTTTTTTTCCAAGCGAGAAAGGAAAGGGCAGTCTGTGTCGTTGCAACCCCCTGAATGTCACACGCACGTTCTAACTGACGAAATAATATGCACCCATCGCTTTTGCCTGAGAGGAAAAAAAGGAACATAAAGGAGAGGACACAGGCAGGGGTGCATTTGAGCTTTTTCTGTTCCCTTTTTAATCAGCAGAAGAAGAGTGACATGTCCAATCATAACAAAACATCAGCTGTTAAATGGGCCTTCGCAATCACTGTCAACCAGCTTCCATTAGAGACGAGCCCTTCCTGGACATCAATCAGCTTTTATAGTCCTGATTTATTTATTCATTATTTAATTATATACATAACTATTTATTTATTTATTTATTTAACAATTGAAGTCTATGCACTTTGTGTTACGTGCGCTCGCTTAATCGTACATTGCTTGCAATCAAATTGCTGCTATGCACGTCAGTCGACGTGTTTTGTTGCTCATGTAGATAGCTTTGGGGGAAATAACTTGAGTTAAGTTTAGATGTTTTTTTGTTCTCGGATGAAGTATAAACAGAACTATCTCAATTTGAAAGTGTAAATGCTCTGTTTTGCCATACAACTTGTCACTTGAACACATTCCAAAAAAAAGGCCCCAAAAAAAACGTAACCTTCTTTGTAGTCCAACGTTGAAACAGACAAATATTTATCTGCTTTCTAATTTTACATTGGGTAAATTTGATGAATAGCAAAACATTTTTTTAATGAAATCCTGCTTAAAAGTGGCAAGCCCACTGTATAAATTATATGGCAAGTAACAACTGTGAAAATCTTGAATTCTTTTCTCACATTAAGCGCATTAGCCATGAAATGACTTGCTTTCGTTTAAGAAGCCATGCAATCCAATCTGGGCTGCTGCATACATACAGTATATCTCCTCTGATTTGCCAATGATCTGCTGGAACTGAACATGCAGGAAGAAAGTGAACAGGTCACCTAAGTATAGAAATATGAAACGTGTCCTACTGTGAGTGTGATTGGAATGGAAGATTAGCCAGTCTTAATCATGATGTCCATCAACAGCCAACATTCTCGCAACCAACCAACACTGACCGTATCTTGGAGAGAGCAGAGTTAGCAGTTATAGATACTTGATAAAAACGGAACGTATGCACGTGTGACTGAAATCACTTCGGATAAAAGTGTTTTCTAAACGGCAAATATAGCATAGTATTATCATGTAATCAGTGAGATGTTCGGTATCGTTAGGTTAGTGAAGACTTTACTACTTACTGGTTGAAGGCCAGAGACATTTTTCTAGGCAGTTGTACAACTCAACGACCACAGATCAAAATCTAGCATTCTATCAATCAATATGTCATACATGTTACGCTATCTTGATGGCAGCAGATTATCACTGATATATATTTACTTAATAAAATCCACCATGGCTGTTATCTATGTATGGCTGGGAGGGGCAACTGGGGACCTTTTGTAGTCCTGCGAATCCTATTCATTTGGGGGGGAGGGGGGGGGGGGACTCAGTCAGGGTCTCAGCTTACTGTTGAGAGTTCGAATATTAGAATACGCAAGGGGCAATTTCGAAATTTGGTTGTGCATCAGCAGTCACTTAATTAGCCCATTTGAGCTTTTCTTATTTTTGGGGGATTGGTAAGTTTGTCTAGGTGGGCAGCTATCTAAACTTGTAGTAAGCATGGTTGAATTACCAACCAGGGTGGGGCACATTGATCATCAGTTATCATATTGAACACTGCAAACATTTGCCTCCACCCCATGGCAAAATGTGTAGAATAGCAGGAAATTAGCTGTAAAACTGCCATATTTTCTCTCTGCCCTATGTCAAAATGAGTAGAATTACATGCAATGAGTTACACAGACCCACAAGCCAGTACTGCCCCTTATGATGAGTTTCAGCTTTATGTGGCCCACAACTCCATCAAAGTTCCCCATCCCTGATCTGTGGGATCTTGGGTGTGACACATATTTGGGCACATTCACACAGAAACATTTGGCAGCTGATTCCCTTCAACCCTTGCACCCTACGGTCATAGGATGCTGGAGGCAGTCCAAGCAGGTACAGTTTAACCTGCAGGGCTCACCTGCTCTAACAGGTGTGTCATGTCAGAAGGGATCCAACCTGCAGGCCTCAGGTGCTCCAGGCCATAGTGCCTGCCTGACTGTTGCTGTGTTCTATAGTTTTGACTCGGGAGATGATTCAGTGACTCATTAATCAAATAAGCCCTTGTATGCTCCTTGGGCGACTGTCGCCATGTCTATCCCTACTTCCTGGTTTGCATCTCAAATGGCACCCTATTCAATATATAGTGAACTATTTTTGATCAGGGCTCATGGGGTGTCATTTGGAACGCAACCCGGGTCACCATGATGACCTTGCTGACTCTAAAACGGGCTGTTTCCTGTCAGACTCTTTTTTTTAACCCTCTCTTGCTCTCTTTCTCACTCTCTTAATGCCAATCTATCACAAGAGGTCAATGGTTCACATCTCCAGTGACTGTTATCTCTTTCCCTCTGTGCCATGCTCCTACACACACAGCTCTCTCTCTCTCACACACACACACACACACGCACTCCCTTTCTCAAACACACACTCTTACATGCTGTGCTATCAAGCAATTTAGGAGCCGGTCCGTTATGGCACTCTGAGCCGCATCTCATCCCATAACTCATCCAGGTATCCCACACGCACGCACGCGCACGCACACACACACACACACACACACACACACACACACACACACACACACACACACACACACACACACACACACACACACACACACACACACACACACACACACACACACACACACACCTCTGCTCATTTATTGATTAACCACCTTGTACCCTCTGTTGTCGCAGCAGGACCATGAACAAACAACCGCATGGTAAACAACATTGGCTAGATACATTGTTTGTCTTCCATCGGTGTTGGTGGGAAGCGGATATGGCTTGTGTAGGGGAGGAAACGTGGTGGTTCAGAAAATGTCCCTAAAATATGAAGGTTGTGTGTGTGTGTGCGTGAGTGTATATTTCATTTGAAAGTGTTTCCCTATCCTCAGCTGGCATGGCCCTGTCTGTTAATCACTGCCAGGCTTGCCGCCATGACAGTGTCACTACTTTAATTGTGTTATCAGAGACGGGCCAGGATGGAGGGCACCTTTAAACCAGATTAACATTTGCCTGTGTATTACATAAGCAAACACAGGGCCTTGATCATGGTTAAAATAAGAAGAAAAAGATTATCGCTCTCAGCCTGCCTGCCTGGCGAACGATGAGCCCTGAGCAATGAGAGAGAGAGGAGAGAAAAAGAGAGGGTGAGCAAGGATAGAGAGAGATGATGAGAGACAGAAAAGGAGAGATTTTTTTTTTTACTGTTTTCAGAGAAAATATTTTCCCTCTAGTGTCTTTGTTCTGAGAAATGTGGGTGACACCCGTGTGGATTCTTGGTGGCCATGTTTTGTGCTCTTGCTCGGAGGTACATTGAGTTTACTTCCCCATTCAAGGTCACAAGGTTTTACTACGGTTTCTTAACCTATCCCGGACACATTCTGTCCATGGTTCCTTAGTCCCTCCCGCAATTCAGAAGCCTTTGCATGTGTACATACATTTAAAAATCCACACCATACATACGGAGCAATTGAATGCACCATGATGCCTGGACGATAGTGCATGCTAATTCACAACAGCAGTTTCTTTCTTCTGGGGTTTCAGACCATACTATTACTGAACCCCTAACACACACACAACTCCCCGTGCTCTCTCCTCACTGATACTGCCTACAGCAGTGAGACTCCCCTTTACCTTTCCTAGGCCCAAACCCTGCCCTGGCATTCCCCCACACAGACCCCACCATTCTAGACTGCTCCGTCAGACACTGCCCCCTCCCTCCATCCATCCATCCATCCATCCCTCCTTTCCTCCGTCCATCACCCACGTTAATGATTACCCGCTAAGGCTCCCTCTTTGTGAATAAAGGGGATAAGTGGCTATCATTGTCTCCCCAGCCCTGGTGTTGTTTGGCACTGCAATGGTGGAGGCAGTGGCCAGATGCCCGGAGATCACACTCGGAGCCCACTAATTAGAGTGAACCTGAGGACCAGAGCGCCACACAAAGCAGTAAAGGGCAATTAGTGCCAAAGCCCCCCCCCCCTTCCTCCTTTCTCTCTCTCCTTCTCTCTTGATCCCCTCTCTCTGTCCATCTGTCAGAATGTGCAGGTGAAAGGATGGACGAGGAGGCTGACCTCCTTTTTCTCACACGAGAGCAAACACACACACACACACACACACACACACACACAAATACAGAGAGAGGTCCATATGGAGAACCTTATGGACAACAGCCAATCACCCCCCTTTGACACACCGTACACCTAACCACAGCTTAAATGCATTATAAGGTATGAATGTAATAGTAATATCTATCTAATGTATATACCACATATCTATCCTATCCTAAATATCCCTTCTGAGAAAGCTAACCCGGCTTCCTCGCTAGTCCCCTTTCACAGTATACATGCTGATATAATTGCTTGGTCACCTCACAAATTATTCATTTTGGTTGAGTGTGTTACCTGTGTTAGATGCATCCTAAATAATTTCTAAACAGTGAATATAAATGACAGAGGACATAAGCAATGACTCAGATAACTTTGTTAGTCATGTTGCTAGTCTAAAGCAGTACATGAAAAGGTTTGTGTGTGTGATCTGTCTTGTAGCATGCGGAGGGGCGTGGCCACCAAGCACACAGGTGACCGTGGTCGGCTCATTAAGAAGGGACACTCCATTACTAATTGAGGGTGTAGAGTTTCTGCTCTAGTCCAGCTCATTTAAAGTATTATATATATTTATGCATCGTACAGGTTACACTATTTCAACTGTTATTGTGGAGTTGTTTACTTTGTTAAGTGTCAATTGGTTTAGTTTGACAAAGTGCTTTCAATTAAAAGTGTTGCCTGTTTCCTGTCACTTGTTCTCTGTCACGTTATAAATGCTCAGGTGTAGAGATTTATGGGAAAGGAAAATGGCTTCCTGTGTCTGCAGGTGTAAGTTAGGCTTGCTCCATGCCGTACGGGCTAGTCAGACTGATCTTCAATCTCTATATTCATTTGACTCGTTTTTTTTTATCAGTTTATTATTTACTTTCAGCCTGGTCCAGCATCTTGTTGGAGGATTTGTATATTTCGTAAATACCTGCACCTGCTCCAAGAGCCTTAAAGTAAAAACCCTGCACTGCTTCCCGAAACTCCTTGCTCACCAATACCAGCCAGACAGCTCAAACCATCCACCCTTACAACCCTTTATCCTATATAGATATGGTCATCATGTTAAACCTGCAGATTCACATGTTTTAAGAGACCTGTGGACCTTATTGTGTAGTTGAAACACATGAACACACAAACACCACGCTAACAGAAAGATATGTGCTGTCATGAACAGATTACTAATTTGCATCTTACAAATGCAGGGGTCCATTAACGATTATTATGACTGTAGAGCGGAAGCAGGATATGCCTCGGGGAATAATTGCTATATCCGTGAATTAATTCAAGCCTCCATAAGGTGTATTTACTTAAGCAATTTAAAAGCCATAACAGCATGTCATCAGGTATCCGTGATTTTCAAATGACCCGTTTGTTCGCTCTGACTTTACTTTTTTTTTTTCTTTTTTCTTTTTTGCACAACGACAGAAAGAGACAGAATATTTACATGATTTACATCCATGCTCAATCAAATGCGTTCTAGATGAATCTGTAGGAGCGGAGAGAGTTTGCCGTTCAAAAGGACCTTTTAGCACGGCAACGACAAAGCAAGCGTCCTACATGTATATACATTATTCATGAGGTTAGATTTGGATAATGCTGTCCTCGACTATTACTTCTCTATGGTGTGTTAACATGTATTAAAAGCGATTTTTGGGAGATGTGGATTCACAGTGAATGGGTTTACATTACCCAGTCAGCTAATAGGGTTGAGTGAGCAAATAGCGTGAAAAATATGTCATGGAGTTCACGTAACAATAATGTAATTCTATGGAGGCACAAGACTTTAAAATCCCTCTGTATATAGTCCTATTGTGTGTAAATCTTGGTAATACATTTCATTGGATTTTAAAAGCAGCAGATGAAGCAACAACGTAGTTAACGCTACAGTTTTGCAGTTCAATGATAGGGGTATTTTAAATTTAACTAGGCAAGTCAGTTAAGAACAAATTCTTATTTACAATGGCGGTCTACCGGGGAACAGTGCCTTGTTCAGGGGCAGAACGACAGATTTTTACCTTGTCAGCTCGCCAATTCAATCCAGCAACCTTTCGGTTACTGGCCCAACGCTCTAACCACTAGGCTACCTGACGCCCGATGTAGAGACCACAATTAACGAACCAGTAAATAAGGAAAGTAAGAAGTGCTAATGTGACTTTTAGCGTTGTATGTTGTGTTGCATTAAACAGGAAATTTCACTAACATCTTTAGCAGTTCCAGATCCTTTATGTTAATGTTCGCACTAAAACTTACATTCTGTATGCGAAAGAGGAGAACCATTGTAGTCTGGTTAAGAAATCTAGTGTCTCATCGTACCTTTCTACCTGCTTAATGAGCAACGGTGACTGTGTCTCAAATGGCACCCTGTACCCTATATAGGAATCTGGTCAAAAGTAGTGCACTATATAGGGAATAGGGTGTCATTTGGGACGTAGACTTGTGTGCAGCTTTGTTTTCATCTTCCTCTATAAGTCTTTGTCCCTTTCTTCCTGACATTTCGTACCAAGTCAATCAACACCTCACAACAACGGCATCATGGCAACAGTTTGTGGCAGAAAACAGCAGTTTCTCTGTGACTTTAACAACTTAGCTGCTATCAGGACTGGTGAGATCTGCTATGGTGACAGACACAAGATTTGCAAACACAGGCAGGTCACCTGTGATACAAGTCAGTATTCGACATCCATGTCTGAGGACATCGGGAGATGGCGTGGAAACCGGTGAAGGGCCGTTACATTCAAGTAGGTGTCAATGTTGTGGACAGGGATGGCAGACGGGCATAAGCATCTGATTCCAAAGGTTGCAGGTTTGAATCCAGCGATAGGCAGTGGTGTGTATTCACGGATCCCAAAAAGTTACCCCCCCCCAAAAAAAATCATTAAATAATGTTTATTTCGTCTCTCAGCGGTTGATCATTTTGCTTCAGTTCGCAAGAGGTTGAATGTATCTCACCGGAGGAAGCATACGAGCGAGCGCAACAGCGCCCCTCTGTCTTAGTATGTCTAGCCCATCTATCTGATGCTGTCTGGTCAAAAAGAGTAGAATATTGTTGCCGCCCCATAGCAAAGAACTCAAGAAAAGCCTTGATTAACACCTGATAAATTAAAAAAACATAATAATAGCCAATCAGCGTTGAGCTAAATTGAGTGAGCTCAATTGTGAATGGTCCTGGCGCACCAAAATAAAAATGTCAAGGGAAGACAGTTTGGATTTGGCTTCACACCAATCACATGACATCAAGCCAAACATAATTTGACAGAAAAAATATTGAAATGTTGTGTTGTCATCCGATGGCTAGCTAAAATTGTCCCTTTCTTAAATTAGCCATGGATGGAGATAGGAATTTGGATAACAGCGATTCTGATCCAATCATAATCATAATATTTATACATTGTGCCTCTGGCCTGAGAGGATGGAAGTTAAATATGTTGCTAGATGTAGTAGGCTGATCATTGCTAATCATTAACTAGCTGGCTAATCATTGCCTATGGAAGGAAGTTAGGCAAGCGAGCAAGCATACTGTTTGTCATAGTTATAGACCGTTTCGGCAACATGAAAGAGAGGAAGATAGTAGTTTCTCTTCAAGTAGGGTGAGTCAACGTGTTTTTTTATACTTACGCACGCATACACAGACACACACGCACAAAGAGAAATCCGTACCATGGACAGCTACATCATTTTTTGCTTACGTTGACTGGACTAAATTGTTTTTGTAAGATTTATTTGTCACTGTATTAGACTAAGCATAGGTGATTTGATGTTGAAATGCTGAAATTGAAATGGTGCTGGAATAGTGGAGGCAGCTCCTGTTTTCTTTGTGACTTCTGGTAACACTCCGGTGTTCTAAATTAATAGTTGTTTCGTAGTCCGAAAATGTCGGAAACATTAACCTGATTGACCATGCTGTAGGTCATTTAACTGTTTTTAACATGCAATATGCTTTGTGGACTCCATTTCACGGTGGCAAGGCATATGGACTGACAGGTTACAGAACAAACAAAGCAGTTATGGAAACATATAGCTAGTAATATGGCATTTTGTTCTTGTCTTGGCTTCCCCAGTGATTGTACCCACGCCCACTACTGGCGATAGTTTGCTTTTCATATTTCTGTTTTAAGCCAATGCCAAACCTTACCCCTTACCTTAACCATTCAGAGTTCATTTCTTCCCTTAATACCTTGGAGTTCATGCCTAACCTTAACCTAACTTTAAACATTTGGAGTGAATGCCTAAATGTAACATTAAACACTTTGAGATTTTACATTTGGAACAATTTCGAAATTAAACAGAAACATGGAAGAAACGTCTCTTTCTGACATGCGACTGTGAGAGCTTTTAGTGCAAACAACCACATCTGATGCAGGTGATTTTAACTCTGTGGGTTCTATTTTAACAAACCCAATGCAATTGTAAATCTTAGCACTGGTGGTAGCACTATAGGTTTGTGGGTGTGTCTGAAATATTTTTGCTATTATCACAACCGGAATTATGGGCGCAGTAGTTGGTGGTGGCGCTATATGGCTGGGTTTTGATGAATAAAGTTGTAGGTGTGTTGAGGCTTGACCCCTCACTGACCAATTTGAACTTGCTGCTTGGCTAAATATACTTCAAGTTGTGCATTTACAGTCTTTTTTATAGTACATTGTCATCAACTCCAATTCGACTGTTAGTCTTTTATAACCTAATTTGTTAAATAGCCTACAGAAACTAAATTAATGTAGGCATATCCCATCTTTGCTAAATACTGTCTGTTGAACATGATTTCAGTCCATATGTGACCGACTGGCTCAAATCTGTCTTATGTAGCAAGATTTTTAATTGTTTTTTACATTGGATAAAAGTAGAGACTCAGAGCTACAAAATGGTAGATCATACACTACAGCTGAGGAACAATGGGAAAGGAATTTTGCTTTGAAAGTTGATCAACAATAAAACTCACTTTTGAGAAAATGGCATTTGAATGTTTTGGTACTACTACTGGAAAGCCCTTCTTTGTCTACACCCATTCAGCATCGTTCACACCTCTTATGCTCTTATGCTTTAGCCCCACCCATCTCTTTAAGGGTTGATCCGAATATACTAACAGCAGTCAAGCACCCAAGCTAACTTGCTAGCTACTTCCAGACATCTAAGTGAGAGAGAACAGCTCACTGAACATTACTTGCCCCTGCAGAGCTGATTAGGCTGTAATGTTATCCGTTGCGTTGGTGACTGAAACTGGGCTGTAAGATTGACTGTTCGTAAATTCAGAGTGTTTCGCGTTCAGAGCGCACACTGGACACTCTGGCCGGGTTGATACGAACGTTCTAACCCCACAACGGCAGTCAAGCACCCAAGCTTACTGGCTAACTTGCTGGCTACTTCCAGACACATAATGAGAGAACACCCCACTCTGACCATTTTACTCGCCCTAGCAGAGCTGGGTAGGCTGTTTTCATGTTATCCAGAGCGTTGGTGACTGTAACTGTGCTGTTGGCAACAATTTAATTACAATTTTTACTGATTTTACTGATTTACTGACACCGGCCATATTCAACGGGTGTTGAGCATTCGTAAATGAATCCGTTATTCTTTGCTCTCTGGCACACTCAGATGAGAGTGCTCTGAAATCACAGTAGAAGGCCAGACTGAATTTACAAACGCACCTGAAATGGTTACTTGCATAGTGGAGTATTTTGTTTAGACATGTAGCTAGCTAGCTAGGTAAATAATGAAGCATAATCCCAATTCATGAAGTTACTACCCTGCACGAATCTGCAGGTAGCTAACCAACCTGGTTCAATGTTAGCTAGCTAACATTAGGCTACAGCTAGCCAAACAATTGGCTCTGAGATACGAATAATAAGGTCATACACATCACGTTAGCTAGCGAGCCAGCTAGTCCAATCAATGCTCCTATATACCATGTGGCTGTCCATGGCACTGATTTCTGTCTGTCGTATGTGAGTCCGTGTGTGTGCATGTGGACTAGTTGAACACCAATGCCATCCTCCTCCCTTTCATGTTGGAAAACAGTCTATGACACTGTATACAGTACACTTTTAGTTTGTCATAGGCTACCTAGCTAAAATGCTTGCTAACCTAACTTCTTCGCATGGGCAATAATGAACCAACTAAGTTACATAGCTAGCTAACGTAAGCCTACTAGGCTACATATTGCACTTTAATTGTCTCAGGCCAGTGGCACAACATATTAATTTACGGTTAGATCAGAATCGTTGTCATAATCATTGGCCTGTACAGAGAATTAAGTCAAAACCACAAGTCAAAATAAAGAAAAACCCTTGAATTAGTAGCTGTGTCCAAACTTTTGACTGCTACTGTATATTTATTTTTTGTCACATATTTGTGGAAACCTGACTTCCCTTATCGTCCATGAATACACTTTACTGGTTGTTGGCATGTCATGCCTAAGTTTCACTAAAGTAGTCGGCAATATCAGTGGGTTTTGTGATGAATGAGCCATCTGATTTAATGAATGATGGGGCCAAGTTTGCCTTTTTGCCCAAAATTGCATTTAAGTTGCACCCAAGCTTTTTTCTTTATCATTTATCTTTGTTTCATAGTACAGTTTCTTCTTCTTTTTGTTCAGTTTAGTCACATGGCTTCTCAATTTACAGTCTATTCGCCTATCGGCTGTGCAGCCAGACTTATTTGCCATTCATTTTGCCTCATCCCTCTTAACCAAATGTTTTAATTCCTTATCAATCCAAAGTGATTTAACCGTTTTACTGCAATTTTCTTATTAATGGGTACATGCTTACAAGTAACTGGAATAAGCAATTTCATAAATATGTCAAGTTCAGAATCTAGTTGCTCCTCATTACACACCACAGACCAACCAATATTCTTTACATCTTCAACATAGGAATCACTACAAAACGTATTGTATAACCTCTTATACACTATATTAGGCCCAGCCTTTGGAATTGTGGTTTTCCTACATATGGCGACTGTATAATGATCATTACATCCAATGGATGTGGATACTGCTTTAGAGCCGATTTCTGCAGGGTTAGTAAAGATGTGATTAATACATGTGGAGGATTTAATTCCTGTGCTGTTTGTAAATATCCTGGTAGGTTGACTGATAACCTGAACCAGGTTGCAGGCACCGGTTATAGTTTGAAGCTTTTTCTTGAGTGGGCAGCTTGATGAAAGCCAGTCAATATTTAGGTCACCTGTTTTAATATACCTGTTGATATCACATACATTATCAAGCATTTCACACATGTTATCCAGATACTGACTGTTAGCATTTGGTGGTCTATAGCAGCTTCCCACAAGAATGGGCTTTAGGTGAGGCACTGTTGGTTAAGGGCTTGTAAGTAAGCATTTCACGGTAAGGTCTACACTTGTTGTATTCGGCACATGTGAGGAATAAAGTTTGATTTAAACCTGTAGCCATATTACTTCAACAGCATTTGACAGGAGATCCTCAAAGCTTTACAGGAATGTGACTCTGAACATAGACAGCAACACCTCCACCATTGGCATTCCTGTCTCTTCTGAAGATGTTGAAACCAAGTATTGCTACCACTGTATCGTCAAAGGTGTTTAGTGGGTTTCAGAGATAGTCACTATATGAATGTTATCTGTTACTAGCAATCGATTTCATGAACCTTGTTTCTTAGGCTATATATGTTAATGTGGGCTATTTTGTGCACTTTTCTGGGATTCTTGATTGTTTTTATTGCTTTACTGGGAGGCTTCTCAGAGGTAGACATGACAGTGATATTTATATTTGAGCTGATAGTGCAGGGTGAACTGCACGTAGTGGAATTGCTACTAGGGCAAACCACCTCAGTGCTAACAGTATAACTCTGATCCATAGGCGCATGATTACTGCATACAACAGCTGTAGGATTGACAGAGGCATTCAGGGACATAAATTAGCTTACTTACATTATGATTGCTAATACTCCTTGGCCAATGTACATTTGTAGCAGCACTACGACAACTCAGCAACAGAATGGTAGGTTTTATCTAAGCAGGGCTTGTGTCACTGAGAAGTCATTGTCTTAACGCAGCCTTGAAATATTTGGACAGGGTCTAGGAGCAAAGATGATTTAAATAGACTCCGTCATTCCGGTATAGCATCTTCTGATTACAAAAGGTGTCAAAGTTATCTACAAAAGTTACACCTACAGAGCTACAGTAGTCTTTTAGCCAATTGTGTAATGCCAGTAGCCTGCTAATCAGTGGTGACCCGTCATTCAGGGCAGGTGGGGCAGAGCCACAATTTTGTTTTTTTTGCCTGTTTTGCATGTTATTTTGGCACTAATATGTGTCATATCAGTTTGCAAACGATGTAAAAAAAAAAAAATGTATTGAGTTAATAAAGCCGCATACAAACATTATTTTGCTTTCTTAAGGCAGCTCCAAAATGCAGGTGTTTCAGCCTAGCCCAGTGCTTTCTGTGGGCGAGGGGCAGCCAGAAGAAAATACAGAGCGTAGGGGTTGGTAATCTTCTCTAGTTGCACTGTGATTGGCTCAGTGTTCTGTCCCTCATGAAGACAATACCTCACCGCAAAACCGACAGGGAGAGCTAGAAAGTTCAAGCCCCCTTGGGTGCTGGCATAGATTTACATTAAAGTGCCCATCCAAGAAGGTTCAAGGTCATTGGTCACAGATAAAATGACGTCAAATCATAACCATGTTTACACTGGTTATTAATAGTGATGTTACTTTGATAGCGGAGATTCGGGCATGAGTCAATCGAAAGCAGCTTACTTTGAAGCAGTGTGCCGATGCCTGTATCACTTCAACAGAAGTATGTCATTAATGACATCCAAAGCTTTTTTTTGATCACTTGTGTTGCAAATGCGAGATCCCACAGATTTTGCTGTGGTTCCGGTGCATTCTTCGATTCCAAGCTGCTTTCAAATACAGAAGTCTACTGGACACGTACTAAATATAGTTAGGATTTTGAAGGTATGAGGTCGAATTGTGGTGAAGGAAAACTATTTTGAAAATAGTTTCATGTGAAATCGCACTTTCTGCACATTGTTGTTCAAATAATTCATTTTATTTATTATAGTATAATCGTTTGTCTTAAGCATCCCAAATAATGCCATAGATTAACTGTTTTTTTTTATTTGTTGAAGGCGAAAAAGGAAGGCATGATGTAAGATGCAATCCTGATATTCCAACTAATTGTTGACTACTAAAGCCAACGACTTACCGCTGCACTACGGAGTTTTGCTGAAAACAGTGGAGAAAAAAACTGCTGACAATCAAAGACTGCTATTTATTGCTGAACAGCAGATGTCATTAATGTCCATTGTGAACCGGCACAATTTGTGAAAGCTCCAAAGCCGTCGGAAAGCATTGTTTTCCCATCACTAGTTATTTACACCAACACTGGGGTTCTTTTACACAAACAAGTGTTAATGTAACAGTTACAGAATTCATTTAACACCTGAATCAGCACTAGAAATGAAAAAAAAAAAACACTAGGTAACACTGGCCAATTTGCTAAGTAACTAAATACATCAAGCTAATGTGTAATGTTATGTAGCATCACAGGACCACATTAGCTAGCTATCTTGCTAACAACAGCTAACTGAATCCCTTTTTGCGTTTAGGGTCAATACAGGGGAGGCATTGGATACTAGCTTGCTAGCTAGCTTGCAGCTTGCTTTCAATAATGTTAGAACTCGAACTGGCTAACTACCAAGCCAACTAATTTCAACTTGGACAAAGATTTTGATATATAACTTATTTGCTAATCCGGGTTAACCAGCTAGCATTCGGTGGCTTCGTCTGCTAACCCCAAAAAACATGCCTGTTCTCATAAAGGTTTATTGTGTATTTTCTAGGGCAAAAATAAATGAAGGATTGTGCTTGTCTATTACAGATATAGATAGCTATGGCTCCAGCAGCAAATAGCAAAAGGTATCAGCAAGCATTCAACAATGTACACAGCTAGTTCCATAGTAACCGCATCACCAGCCTGAATCTATTCTGTAGTTACAGTCCCTCTATTAGCATATACATTACTTCCAAACTATAGAAAGTAATTTTCCTCGCTATATGTTTACTGAGTGATGATATTTTATTTCATTCACAGGCTACGTACAAAACCTGGTGGATTTGTTGTTCAGCAGCATCTGGGAACCATATCAGGAGCTGTTACAGAAGGCTGAGGCAGTGGCCAGACACCAGTCCTGCATCAGGGTAATGGGGGACACTTGAATCAGGTTGATCACATTTGATCTAGTTAATGGTCAAAATACTATCTCTCCTGGAATTGACCTAACCACCATTGAAAATGTAATCAATGCTGTGTGTCTTTTATGTTCTAAGACGGTGCCCCTTTCACTTTGCCAATGGACTACCCCTGGCAGAGTGAATAATGCCAACCAGTCAGTGCCATGCTGGCACATTTCCCATGTGAATTAGCTGTGAATCAGGATCTGTGATTGGCTATGTTCAACCGTGTATTTACTGTTGGCTTCCATGACTGTATGGTGACTGTATTTCTCTCTCTCTTTCCCTCTGTGATATAGGAGCTGGGTCAGATATACTGTAGAAGCTGAAGTCGGGCTCCTTCATGACCAGTATCTGTGATTAGAGGGGCATGGAACTGGTCTATGCTGCCATGCCCATCAGGCATTGGCCAACACCTCAGAAGGGACAAAAGGTGATTACTAATAATAGAGTTTAATAATATCACCCGTAAAATACATGTCCCTCATCAACTCTTCCTCGCCTTTCTACAGATGCAGGACAGAAGAGATGCTTTTGAAATGGAGTCCAATGACTGAAATACTTCATACTGGTTCATACTGATGTCTGAATTGGGAAAGACATTGAACTCAGCATTAAAATAATACAAGACACATCTTTATCTTTTTATAATGTTTCGTTATTATTGAATCGAATGGTACTATCAATTGGGTGTGGTGGTGGTCGGGGGCGGGGGGGGGGCTGTGTATTCTTCAAACACGTCAGGGTACTCCTGTCTTATATGGGACACCATACATGGGAAGTATAATATTTGCACATTGTTATATTAGCAGAACACTGGTTCTACAGTATTACGTGAAGTATTGTTTATTGTACGTGGAGCTGTTGCGCTTGAATATTAGGCCAAACAAAGTGTTTTGATATCTACATAAGTCCAGCAATTGCACTCTTCTCATATTACTCTGTGGGCTACTGACCGATGAAAAGCTTCCTCCTGGAGTAGCCTACAGAGTGGTATAAGAAGAGTGCCATCCTCCTGCATCTCACATCTGTCTGTAGTTATTGAACTCTGCCTGGGTTGAAGCAAACCCTGTCATTTCCAGGATGGAGTGTCATGCACTCCAGCCGTCCTGACAACTGACTGCACCTGTCCATAACCTGTAATACATAACATAGATGGAAGGGACTTTATCACCCACTGGAGACTTGAAGACAGAACATCACCCAGAGAGCTGTGCATGTTAGTGTGTGTTTAGACCGCTAAATCCTTAGATTTGGCCATATAGACAAATGTAACCCCACTCTTGTTCTGGTTAGACAGCTGGAATTGTACTCTACTAGCAAATGATTTGTAACATGATATTTACAGCATAAAATGTTTTGTATTTGTAACACAAACACACATACATTTTTAGTTGATCAATGTATCTACATTCAAGCTGGGCAATGTTTGTGCAATGTCAACATTGTATCCAACACCTGTAGGGATATTAGTAGTTCTGGAATTTGTCCCCCGGGAAAGATCTAACAGTGGACATAAGGAGAAACGAGACCAGATAAAACGAACCGGTTATAGAATATTGTGTTTTCAACTCGCAGTCGATACTGTTTCTACGGTAACATGTCTTTACACGAGGTAATGAAACTTTGAAAATAAGTTGTAAGCTACTTTCATAGCAAAGTGTTGCAGAACAGGTGTCTTATGAAACCAATTACAGACACTGGCTCATGATATCTTGCCATAACTGGTTTGACAGATAAATATCCGCTGGTCGAGCCAGCTGCAGCTATCCTCAAGCTATGCTAGCTAGCGGCTTTCAGCTTGACTTAACAGAACTGAATTAGCTGACAATCTTGAGACGGCGAGTCAGTCAAAGGGAGAAGTCCTCAACTTCAAAGCATTGTTCTCTCCATAGCGAAGTTAGCTTAGCTTACCTGGCTGTACTCACTACTGCTATAGTTTGAGGTGATTGAATGGCAAAGAAACACCCAAGAAACACCCACATCAAACCGCACACCCAAGACAACTCTCGTATTGCTTCAGTCATGGCCTCTAGCATTTCTTAATTACCAAGCTTCAAAACAAGGCCAAATCAGGAAGTTCAGTTCTTTAATCAGTGTGAGTTGAGTGGACTTAAAATGGACAAGAATTTGAGCTAATGTGTTAAAGTTTGTTCACTCAACAAAACTCTGCTCGAAGTGAGCTGAATTTGAAAAAGCTTAAAATTACAAATTCATGTTTGCCTTTGGAAGGCCACACCATATGTTGGTTCAGCTTTATGCCCACATTTTGAATAAACTCACAATCCTATTGGAGCTGGTTACCTTACAATTGTACGTTCAGTAAACCAGGAGTTTCAGACCACTGCATTACGGTTGAACTAATCCCTCAAAGAAAGGCATTAGGATATATGTCATGCATTGTCATAAAGAGTTTAATAACACAGGGAAATATATGCAAACAAGCAATCTGTTTTTTTAAACAATGACAATATATCTAAATTGCTAATGCACGGCCAGAATAAAAAGGTACACCTATGTGAAGCCGCTAATCCAGCCTTGATTAAGGGGAGGGTAGGTTATGCTTGGTTTTGAATCAAATGAAACAGAATGGGGGGGAAACAATCGTTTTTTAATGTTTCTAAATACGAGATTCACAGGCACGAAATGCACATCTCTCGTTCCGTGGGCACTGTGCGTCATGGCTGGATAGGCTGCGCTTCTGCTCTCCAAATTCATGCCATTACCAACTGCGTTACCGTTAAGACCTGCTTTTGGTGGGTCTTAAAACTTCCCAGTAGCGCTGCATGAAATTGTCACTTTTGCGCTTGTTTTTAAGGACACACCTCAAATATTGCCAAACCTGCCACTTCAGGTCAAGCGAGCTGATGTTCGACAGGTAAATTGCCGAACCTGGCGTAGCGGTGGAAAATGCCAGTGCGCCCGTTTTCAAGTGACGAAATTGCTAAGTAACGTGCCTTTTCCACGTGATACGCCTATATGCCTATATATTACACTATATTACTTATACTTCTGTGAAACGCGTCACATTGAATGCACAAATAACTATTGTGACATGCATGGATGTTAGCTGTGGCTACACATGGGTTGTGTACCAATGACGGTACCCGGTTCCACGAGGGCGCTAAAGGGGGCTTAGCACCCTCAGTTTAAACCTATGCCCCTTGAGTTTTAGTTTTTTGTAAAAGGATTGCGTGACAGTTTGGCACCAAAAAATTGGTATCTCCTCTGCGCTGTGTCAGCACAATGGACAGAGTGCACGGCGGTGTATTTAGGGGGGTTATGGAAAGCCACTGGGGTGGTTATGACTCTTTTGGTTTTCCGTAAAAAGTGAGAAAAAAAGCACTTAATCTCTGTGGCACAATAAGTGAATAACGTGATACTCCTCCACCTGTAATATTTTATTTAAGATTTATAAGGGTGGGATCAAGTTTACCAGTTTGGGCCATGGTGAGGACGCCGTGTTGGAGGCCAAACTCCTCTGCTGTTCCTTTGGGAGGCGCTCTGCAGGAGTGTCTGCCCTATGATGGGGTGTGTGAGGTTTTCATCCCGACATTGACTGACTCTTAACTGATTATGACCGAACTCTCTTCAAAGCCTGGAGACGAGAGAGGGTGTGCTCTGATCCTTTCGCAGGGCTTGGAGAGAAAATGACTGTGCCGCAAAATGTTCCAGGGTGTGGCACGGTAGTTGTGTCTCTGCTGGGGGGTCTGGAGACAACCACAGTGTCCACTGTGCATTGTTCAGGAGAGAATGCTCCCTTACCTGCTTCAACAAAGGCCCATACGGGGAAGTGTGTGCCCCAGCATCGTCAAAAAGTTAGTGGACAGTGTTTAGGGCCTGGTCAAAGTGTTCATCTGCCTCGGGGCAACTGCTATGATGTTCCTTTATTTGCTCCCTCCAATCTTTATTCACCAAATGGACACACCATGTTGGTCAATATGTATCATGTACCCGGTGCTCGTTTGGAATGTGCCATTCTTTAAAGGGGATGGTTAGAAATACTGAACCATAATGTTATCAGTTGAAGGGAAAATGACCACTGCTACGTCCTGAGAATGTTTGTGATTCCTGCGTATGTGTGAGGAAAGCGTCTCGAGCGCTTTTTAAAATGTCGAGACCAGAATAAGGGGACTTTTGCACGTGTCAATTGTGTCAATTGTTTGTCAGTGTTTATCAATGCCCCATGAAATATATGTTCATCAGTGAATTTACTGTTAATCCCAACATGTTCCCATAATAATTTATGATGTTTGGTTATGGACATTTTGATAATTCATTAAATACAATATACATTCATACCATTCTCATTCTCCAAGTGGAAACGTTGTTTGGAGATTTCACAAACTGCTCACAAACTTTTGGTTTATTTAATTACATTTACCAGTTTCAAATTCTTCATTGTCTTTGCCTGGAGAGCATGAGTCCGGTTAAAGGTCCCGAACAGTCATTCTGATGCCCCTGTAAAATAGCCTTTTGAGTGATTCAAATACCACCCATAATATTTTTGGGGATATATAATTTTTTATTTCTCTCATGGCTAACTACCAGGAAGTTTGAAAAGACAAGCTGAGTGGGCAGGAAGCTTAAATTCATGAGCTCACCTAGACTAACAGCTCTTTCAAACACATACAGTTGAAGTCGGAGGTTTACATACTGTCACGCCCTGACCTTAGAGAGCCTTTTTATTTCTCTATTTGGGTAGGTTGGGGTGTGATTTGGGTGGGCATTCTAGTTTTTCTATTTCTTTGTTGGCCGGGTATGGTTCCCAATCAGAGGCAGCTGTCTCGTTTAGGCAGCCTTTTTTCCCACCTTAGGTTGTGGGATCTTGTTTTTGTAGAGTTACTGTGTAGCCTGCAGAACGTTACGTTCGTTTATCCTTTTGTTGTTTTTTTGGTGTTCATCTAATAAAGAAAGATGTACGCTTACCACCCTGCACCTTGGTCTCATTCATCCAACAATGTACGTAACACATACACCTTAGCCAAATACATTTAAACTCGGTTTTTCACAATTCCTGACATTGAATCCTAGTAAAAATTCCCTGTCTTAGGTTAGTTAGGATCACCACTTAATTTTAAGAATGTGAAATGTCAGAATAATAGTAGAGAGAATGATTAATTTCAGCTTTTATTTCTTTCATCACATTCCCAGTGGGTCAGAAGTTTAAATACACTCAGTTAGTATTTGGTAGCATTGCCTTTAAATTGTTTAACATGTGTAAAATGTTTCGGGTAGTCTTCCACAAGCTTCCCACAAAAAGTTGGGTGAATTCTGGCCCATTCCTCCTGACAGAGCTGGTGTAACTGAGTCAGGTTTGTAAGGCCTCCTTGCTCGCACACGCTTTTTTAGTTCTGCCCACAAATTATCTATGGGATTGAGGTCAGGGCTTTGTGATGGCCACTCCAATACTTTGACTTTGTTGTCCTTAAGCTATTTTGCCACACCTTTGGAAGTATGCTTGGGGTCATTGTCCATTTGGAAGACCCATTTGTGACCAAGCTTTAACTTCTTGACTGATGTCTTGAGATGTTGCTTCAATGCATGCACATAATTTTCCTGCCTCATGATGCCATCTATTTTGTGAAGCACACCAGGCCCTCCTGCAGAAAAGCACCCCCACAACATGATGCTGCCACCCCATGCTTCACGGTTAAGATTGTGTTCTTCGGCTTGCAAGCGTCCCCCTTTTCCTCCAAACAGAATGATGGTTATTATGGCCAAACAGTTCTATTTTTGTTTCTTCAGACCAGAGGACATTTCTCCAAAAAGTACGATCTTTGTCCCAATGTGCAGTTGCAAACTGTAGTCTGGCTTTTTTATGGCGATTTTGGAGCAGTGACGTCTTCCTTGCTGAACGGCCTTTCAGGTTATGTCGATATAGGACTTGTTTTACTGTGGATAAAAATACTTTTGTACCTGTTTCCTCCTGCATCTTCACAAGGTCCTTTGCTGTTGTTCTGGGATTGATTTGCACTTTAAGCACCAAAGTACGTTCATCTCTAGGAGACAGAACGCGTCTCCTTCCTGAGCGGTATGATTGCTGCCTGGTCACATGGTGTTTATACTTGCATACTATTGTTTTGGCTGATTTCTTTAGATTTTCCCATGATGTCAAGCAAAGAGGCAAGGAGTTTGAAGGTAGGCCTTGAAATACATCAACAGGTACACCTCCAATTGACTCAAATTAGGTCAATAAGCCAGACAGAAGCTTCTAAAGTCATGACATTATTTTCTGGAATTTTCCAAGCTATTTAAAGGCACAGTCAACTTAGTGTATGTAAACTTCTGACCCACTGGAATTGTGATACAGTGAATTATAAGTGAAATAATCTGTCTGTAAATAATTGTTAGAAAAATTACTTGTCATGCACAAAGTAGATGTCCTAGCCGACTTGCCAAAACTATAGTGTGTTAACAAGACATTTGTGGAGTGGTTGAAAAATTAGTTTTAATGACTCCAACCTAAGTGTATGTAAACTTCTGACTTCATCTGTATGTCAAGAAACTTGGATGCAGTGAGCAGTGTTGCAGTAAAATCACCTCAAGCTTTTTGGTGATAAACAAACCAACTCAAACAGTATTGAAATTGCATAAATTTAGCATGTCTCTTTAGCATGTCTCTTGTGATGTGGTTCACGCAACACTGACGGATGTGTTGACATGACAACTGCATCAGAGTTTTGAACGACCCTTCTCATCCTTTTGTTCCATGCTAGCTGAAGACCTACAGTAGCTATCCAGTAACTAGCTAACACCAGACACAGATGAAAGGGGAGACATATAAGTATCTTTGCTGTAGATAAATAGTGAAACTTTTAATAGTATTTGCTGACACCCTGCAGTAGAATTTTGGCACCAGTAGAGTAGCTATTTAGCTATATAAACCACGCCCCTACACAAACTGACTTAGAATATGTGGACAAGCACGAAATACACAATACCTAGGTGTCTGGTTAGACTGTAAACTCTCCTTCCAGACTCACATTAAGCATCTCCAATCCAAAATTAAATCTAGAATCGGCTTACTATTTCGCAACAAAGCATCCTTCACTCATGCTGCCAAACATACCCTCGTAAAACTGACTATCCTACCAATCCTTGACTTCGGCGATGTCATTTACAAAGTAGCCTCCAACACTCTACTCAACAAATTGGATGCAGTCTATCACAGTTCCATCCGTTTTGTCACCAAAGCCCCATATACTACCCTTCACTGCGACCTGTATGCTCTCGTTGGTTGGCCTCGCTTCATATTCGTCACCAAACCCACTGGCTCCAGGTCATCTATAAGTCTTTTCTAGATAAAGCCCTGCCTTATCTCACTTCACTGGTCACCATAGCAGCACCCACCCGTAGCACGCGCTCCAGCAGGTATATTTCACTGATCACCCCCAAAGCCAATTCCTCCTTTGGCTGCCTTTCCTTCCAGTTCTCTGCTGCAAATGACTGGAACAAATTGCAACAATCACTGAAGCTGGAGACTCATATCTCCCTCACTAACTTTAAGCACCAGCTGTCAGAGAAGCTCACAGATCACTGCACCTGTACATAGCACATCTGTAAATAGCCCATCCAACTACCTCATCCCCATACTGTTATTTAATTATTTAGTTTTGCCCTTTTGCACCCCAGTATCTTTACTTTCACATTAATCTTCTGCACATCTATCACTCCAGTGTTCAATTGCTAAATTGTAATTATTTCGCCACTCTGGCCTATGTATTGCCTTACCTCCCTTATCCTACCTCATTTGCACACACTGTATATAGACGTTTTCTATTGTGTTATTGACTGTATGTTTGTTTATTCCATGTGAAACTCTGTGTTGTTGTTTGTGTCGCACCGCTTTGCTTTATCTTGGCCAGGCCGCAGTTGTAAATGAGAACTTGTTCTCAACTAGCCTACCTGGTTAAATAAAGGTTCAATTAAAAAAAACATGCCTTCTTTGATATTGATTACAAGGCGATACTTATTTAAATTAGGTAAGAAAACATCATGCTACCATCGGTGTGTTAAAATGAGAGTTAGGGTGATGTCACCCTATCCCCTTTATATTCCCGTCTTCTGAATCCAAGCATTTGACATGGGGGAGGGGACCAGTAACTTCATGATCCAACTGTATCAATATAGAAGCAACAATGATTTTTCATACTTTGGTCATCATACTTTGATCTGGTTTCATCCAAAATTCATCACATTTCATGAAAAACAGGATTTTGACTGGTCATAATCTTTTATGTTGTGTGAACGTGCCCGCTTTAGTGTGCATAGATATACATGGCCTGAGCACCAAGAATAGGTGTGGCCAAAATGTATTTAAGTTCCCGTTTGGGGATGTTCTTGTTAGTCCACTTTTTGGGTAACTCAAGGGGAGGCTGTATCTGAGCCTGGTAGACCACACCTGTGCTGTATTGGTTATTTAGACAGGTTTTGCAAGGGCCTAGCGAGTGGCGCAGTGGTCTAAGGCACTGCATCGCAGTGCTTGAGGTGTAACTACAGATCCGGGCTGTGTCACAGCCGGCCGTGACCGGGAGACCCGTGAGGTGACGCACAATTATCCCAGCATTGTCTGGGTTAGGGGAGGGTTTGGCCAGCCTGGATTTCTATGTCCCATCGCACTCTAGCGACTCCTTGTGGTGGGCTGGGTGCCTGCAAGCTGATTTCAGTCACCAGTTGGATGGTTTTTCCTCCAACACATTGGTGCAGCTGGCTTCCGGGTTAAGCGAGCAGTGTGTCAAGATGTAGTGCGGCTTGGCAGGGTCGTGTTTCGGAGGATGCATGGCTCTCAACCTTTGCCTCTCAATCTTGGTCATTAAGAGTGCTAGAAGGACCTTCATTTACGCTGAATACAGCCCGTGCTTAATTAACTGAATGAAAGGATTGCAGGAGCTGTCTTTTTCCAAATCGCCCCATTAGACTATGTTCACCGAAATTCACAAATGACATTATGCTATAAAGACTTCTGATTATTCACTGTTAAGGGTTCATACACATTTCCATGACTTCTCCATGACTTTTAACAACATTTTCATGACTAGTATTATAGCCTACAAGAGAAAGTAAGCATTACTGACACTGGAAGGCTGCTGTGTCTCCCATGTAAGCCTACCATCTACTGCTGTGTCCTTGATCAAGGCATTTAACCCCCCCCCCCCCCCCCCCCCCCCACACACACACACACATACACACACACACACACACACACACACACACACACACACACACACACACACACACACACAAAGTAGAACTACACTGTTAGTCACATGTTATGATCATGTGGTGTACCCTCCATCTGGAGATCTCCTGGATGTGCAGGCGTTGCTTTTTATACAGCCCTGAAACACCCAAGTCTTCTCACCAAGTTCCTGTTGAGCAGCTAATGTTTCGGCTACAATGTGGTTAGACCAGTAGCTATCCTGGAGGATGGTTGCCACCAAAATATTACAAACAAATACTTTTGTCTTTATAAAAATGAATCAGGGATGAAATGGATAAGGTAGGCTTTTCAAAGCAAGGTATCTAACTAGACATGTTTATATTTAAGGCTCTAATATTAATGTTTCAGGGGACATCTATTTACAGCAAGGTATTTGTCAATTATGCAATGACATGGCTAGTGTTTAATAAAGGGGAATCCCAGCTTCCCAAAGGTGCAGATTTATTTAGGCTGTCTACAGTACCGGTGGAAAGGCAACAACAACATGAGTGCTTAGTTAACTATAGTTAACTAGCTAGTTATGTTTGGAGTTGGCTATCTAGTTAGTCTGTTATTCTTTTATACCTGCTGCTGAAATATTGTGCTCTCTCTCTTTGGGCAACGGCCCACTCGGCAACGGACCACTCAGCAACAGCCCACCCAGCACTAGCACATACGAAGCACACACATACACACACTGAAGCGTCATTCTGATCATGTCTATAATGTAGATTTGTAAGTGATTGATAATATTTCAAAATGTGCCTTCATGAATTGCTTTGTTTTTTAATGACCTTATAACCCCTAATTTGACAACTTGGAATCACGCAGCATGCACATTCAGGCAGACGCATTTTACAATCTGCGCAATCCCTGGACAGCTCCGGGCCAAGTCAAGCACAGGATACAGGGGAGCTGAGATGGGCTACAGATTTCTCCCAACCTTTCACTTCAAAAGTACTCAATGATCTCGGCGTCTCTGCACTTGGACTTCATGTTTATTGTGGTATAGCGTGATATAAGCAGAATTCAATACAATTCCAAAGCAAGAACCCCCTTGCTGATGTAGCCCCCTCGCTGATTTCAACTGACCCCTTAGTCACTTTATCCAGGTGCTGGGTCTGCAAATGGCACTGTATTCCCTACATAGTGCACTACTTTTGACCAAACCCTATGGGCCCTGGTCAAAAGTAGTACACTATATAGAGAACAGAGTACCACTTGGAATACAACCATGCCCGCCGGATCATAACACTTGCCTGGGCAAGAGCAACTCTTTTAATCAGACACTTTGAATGTGTGGAGAGTCACTAGAAAGGACAGTTGTTCCCAGGGTGCGTCGCAAATGGCACCCTATTCCTCATATAGTGGCCTACTTTTTCTGGTCAAAAGTAGTGCACTACATAGGGAATAGGGTGCCGTTTGGGATGCAGCCCTGGCGTTCCGTGCTATCAATGTAATCTGCTGCCAGATGCACAAGATCATTATCTTAATAATGGCCATCAAAATCATATTTTAATGCTGAGTTTGGCACTGGCAGGCAGGCAGTTCCACCCCAGGGAGGGAAGGGCTTGGTACAGACAGACATACTGCTCCTAGATGTTATCCACCACTCAGACAGCGATATCAGATCTGCCTCGGAGGATGTGTGGCTTCCCAAAACGAGAGCTGGCGAGGAACACAAACCTCTTAGAGTAACTTCCAGGACAACTAGTAGAGGACAAAGACAAATGCAACACTAATGCTATGAAATCCTCCCTGTCCATGTGGATGTTATATTTGTCTCTGTCTCTCTGTCTCTGTCTCCCTCTGTCTGTGTGTCTCTCTGTCTCTGTGTTTCTCTTTCTCTCTGTATTTCTCTCTCTGTCTCTGTCTCTGTCTGTGTCTCTGTCACCCCCTCTCTCTCTGTCTCTGTGTCTCTACCTGTAGTGGAGGGCTAAAGGACTGTATTATTCTTGACTACTTGACCATGACTGAGAACTAGTCCAAACATGCACCAGGAGCATGACTAGAAGGAGCAAGGAGTGAACTCACATCTAGAGTGAGAACAGCTTGAGAGACGGAAACCTTTTGTACCTTTTGTATCTCTCTCTCCCTCCCTCCCTGTCTCTCTATCTGGCAGATACACAGTTCTCTCAGGGACATGGCTTGTAGGATTTACTACTATGCATGCAAATCATAATACCACTTCTTTTGCATGTCTAACACATGAGTTTGAAACGTCTCAGGCGATAATACCACACACACACACACACACACACACACACACACACACAAACACAAACACACCATCATACACTTGCCAAAAACAATGCTGTGGCGTGCAGAGAGATCAGGTTATGGAATAAAGTCATAATTAAACATGTCTACACTTGATGAGAGCAGATTCCAGATTTCAGGGGTCTCATTACACTATCCCAACAATTTGTCTCTTTTATAACATTTTTTAACAAACATGACGTAATAAACAAATTTTGACATTTTGCAGATTGAAACCTCTTCAGATTTTCATTTTCAAGTGTCCAAATGTAAAAATTAAAACAAACAAATAATACTTAGTCACAAGAAGAATATGGTACCTACTGTCTAATAATTACAACAATTAAATACTCATTTTAAACAAAAACTATATACCGAAAGATATATATATACACAGTGCCTTCGGAGAGTATTCAGACCCCTTGACTTTTTACACATTTTGTTACGTTACAGCCTTATTCTAAAATGGATTATTTTTTTTTTTTTTCCTCAGCAATCTACACACAGTACCCCATAATGACAAAGCAAAAACAGGTTTTATACATTTTTGCTAATTTGTAATAAAAAATGGAAATATCACATTTACATAAGTATTCAGACCCTTTACTCAGTACTTTGTTGAAGTACCTTTGACAGCGACTACAGCCTTGAGTCTTCTTGGGTATGATGCTAAAAGCTTGGCACACCTGTATTTTGGTTTCTCGCATTCTTTGAGCTCAATTTTGAGTCTCGTAGCAAAGGGTCTGAACAGTATTTCTGTTTTTTATTTTGAATACATTTGCAAAAATGTCTGAAAACCTGACATTGTCATTATGGGGTATTGTGTGTAGATTGATGAGGATTTTTTTATTTAATCAACATAATATGAAAAAAGTCAAGGGTTCTCAATACTTTCCCGAATGCACCAGTCAAAAGTTTGGACACACCTACTCATTCCAGGGTTTTTCTTTATTTGTTACTATTTTCTACATTGTAGAACAATAGTGAAGACATCAAAACTATGAAATAACACATATGGAATCATATAGTAACCAAAAAAGTGTTAAACAAATCAAATATTTGAGATTCTTCAAAGTGGCCACCCTTTCCCTTGATGACAGCTTTGCATACTCTCTGCATTCTCTCAACCAGCTTTATGAGGTAGTCAACTGGAATCTATTTCAATTAACAGGTGTGCCTTGTTAAAAGTTAATTTGTGGAATTTCTTTCCTTCTTTATGCGTTTGTGCCAATCAGTTGTGTTGTGACAAGGTAGGGGTGGTATACAGAAGATAGCCCTATTTGGTAAAAGACCAAGTCCATATTATGGCAAGAACAGCTCAAATAGGCAGAGAAAGGACAGTCCATCATTATTTTCAGACATGAAGGTCAGTCAATACAGAACATTTCAAGAACTTTTAAAGTTTCTTCAAGTGCAGTCACAACAACCATCAAGCGCCACAGGAAAGGAAGACCCAGAGTTACCTCTGCTGCTGAGGATAAGTTCATTAGAGTTACCGGCCTCTGAAATTGCAGCCCAAATAAATGCTTCACAGAGTTCAAGTAACAGACACATCTCAACATCAACTGTTCAGAGGAGACTGTGTGAATCAGACCGTCATGGTCAAATTGCTGCAAAGAAACCACTACTAAAGGACACAAATAAGTAGAAGAGACTTTCTTGGGTCAAGAAACACGAGCAAATGACCTTAGACCGGTGGAAATATGTCCTTTGATCTGATGAGTCCAAATTTGAGATTTTAGGTTCCAACTGCCGTGTCTTTGTGAGACACAGGGTAGATGAACGGATGATCTTCGCATGTGTGGTTCCCACGGTGAAGCATGGAGGAGGAGGTGTGATGGTGCTTTGCTGGTGACCCTGTCTGTGATATATTTAGAATTCAAGGCACACTTAACCAGCATGGCTACTACAGCATCCTGCTGCGATACACCATCCCATCTGGTTTGCACTTAGTAGGACTATGATTTGTTTTTCAACAGGGCAATGACCCAACACACCTCCAGCCTGTGTAAGGGCTATTTGACCAAGATGGAGAGTGATGGAGTGCGCATCAAATGACCTGGCCTCCACAATCACCCCACCTCAACCCAATTGAGATGGTTTGGGATGAGTTGGAGTACAGAGTGAAGGAAAATCAGCCAACAAGTGCTCAGCATATGTGGGAACTTCTTCAAGAGAATGCTAAGAGTGTGCAAAGCTGTCATCAAGGCAAAGGGTGGCTACTTTGAAGCATCTCAAATCTAAGATAGATTTAGATTTTTATTAACACTGTTTTTTGGTTACTACATAATTCCATATATGTTATTTCATAGTTTTGATTTCTTCACTGTTATTCTACAATGTAGAAAATAGTAAAAATAAAGAAAAACCCATGAATGAGTAGGTGTGTCCTGGTACTGTATATACAGTATATATACATATATAAGCATGTGTCAAATTTCATGATCATATAATGATTCAAAAAGGTAGATCACAGCACTGAAAGGAGAAGTAAGCAAGAGAGAGAGAGAGAGAGAGAAGGAGAAAGGGAGAGAATGAGTAGAGGAGGGAGGCCTATTTATCACCCTAATTACGTGAGAAAGATCAGAACCCCGGTGCGTTGTGGGATGGTCTGACTCATGGAAACGTCTCCTAAGGAGGTCGCAGCCCAGCCAGCCAGCCTGGCTGAATATTAATAGAGGGATGGAGGGATGAGAGAGAGGGAGGCGAGGTGTGGACAGGGGGATGCCTTTTATTAGCGAGGCTAATGATGCACTTGAGTAAACCTCCTTTCCAATATCTGGGCTGTTGCTCTGACCTCTCTCTTTCACTCTCGCTCTCTCTCTTTCTGTCTTCCTCTCTTTTTTTGTGGCCTGTTTTGAATAGAACGCCTGTCAGATATGGACGTGGGTAGGTCAGATAATTCCGATCCTAATATTGCACACTGCCAGGCATGATGCTGCAGCATTAACTCCTCACATGCCCAGGACTCTACTGTGTACAAGAGACTGTACTGTGTCTCAGGAGTGAACTGTGCATCAGGCCCGGGATTGTGTACGCTCTTTCAATGTACTTCTGGTTCATAAGAACATGTTGTTTGTTCATAGGATAATTGACATGTGTGTTTTAAGTGAACACAATCTTCAGAACGTCATCCGTCCTCATACTCAGACAATACTTCAAGGTTGACTAACTACTTTCTTTTGTGGTGTACACACGAAACAATGAGGGTTCCTCAAGGGTTCTTTGGGAACGGTGATGGTTTTATGTGGAACCATACTGACCCAAAGAACCCTTTGAGCCCTTTAATGGTTGTTTGCAGTAAAAACAAAGTGTTATTGTAGGGGCGGTGGCTCATTAGAATATTTTGGGGCGTAGTTTGAGCACAGCTCTTTTTGTGCAACCGTGAGTGAGAGTGTTGTTCCACTTTATCGAATGTGTTATGCCATTACATGTTGTCTATGACATTAGCCAGTGAAGGTGTCTTCTGAAAGACACTTGGCTAACGGCCCTGCTACACTATAGCCATCCGGCATTGCCATCAGCCAATGAGAGAATACTTCCTTTGAAATCAATGAAAGCTGCTATACTGCCCTAGTGTGCTTGCTTTGTGTCACATTCAAAGGCAGTGTCCAAGCTCAAGGATCGCCGCGCTTCAATTCTCTATGGCTGACGCACCTGTTCATTCTATCTTCTGAATTGAAATAATCTGAAATCATGTTGATTTTGGTTGCGTATATCCTCGACTATAGACCACTGGTTATTTTACTTCATGAAGTCAGTAAGCTAGCTTACAGAAACTCTAGCTTGCTAGCTACATTGACTATGTTCACAATGTAAACAAAAGCAACTTGTGCAATGTTCGTGCAGCCACTAGCAACAATTGAATGAATACTTGCGAACGTTTGTAGGCACTTTAAATAGCAGAAGAGTCTCTCAAGCATTACAGTATATAGCTTATTTATTCATCCTTTAGTAGCACCGGAAATGGTTTGTTCTCAACCAACAAGAAGACATGAACTGTGTCCCAAATGGCACCATATTCCCTTTGTAGTGCACTCCTTTTGAATACTGCCCATGCACGCTTAGAAAGAAAGTGGTTATCTAGAATCTAAAAGGGTTAGGAGAACCCTTTGAAGAACCCTTTTTGGTTCCAGGTAGAATGCTTTTGGTTCCAGGAAGACCCGTTTTGGTTTCCATGTAAAAACTTTTCCACAGAGGGTTCTACAGTACATGGAACGCAAAAAGGTTCTACCTGGAACCAAAAAGGGTCCTACCTGGATCCAAAAGGGTTCTCCTATGGGGACAGACGAAGAACCCTTTTGGAACCCTTTTTTGTAAGAGTGCACGGCTCGGGTCAAAAGTAGTGCACTATATAGGGAATATGCTGCCATTTTGGACACATCCATAAGTTTACAGTACAGAGACTGAGACACAAAGAGAGATCCCTGTGAAATGTGTCCAACCTGTCGAGCAAATATTTCCCCCTTCAGAAATGATAGTCTCCTGTAAATCACGGTACCATTGTCTGGTCTTGTTCCGCTGGAATGTGGTCGCTTCTACCAGACCAAATGGCATGCACAGAGGGGAACGAGGGAGGGAGGGAGAGGGGAACGAGGGAGAGGGAGGGAGGGACGGTGAGAAAGAGAGCGAGAGAGAGAGAGAGAGGGAAGGAAGGAAGGAGAAAGAAAGAAAGGGAGAAAAGCTTGAGGGAACTCTCCATTTGATGAGCATGTAAAGTATGTACAAATACCACAAAGCATTCGCAAACTGCCCTTTTTCTTTTAATCTTGCTACATGGGAATATTGCAATAACCGTTCAATCTGATCGCAAGCCCAGATTTTGAAAAGGTCAACTTATCTCGCTGACGCACATATGCAAGCCCAGATTGCAGATATGCAAGCCCAAGCGATGGAGGGAGAGAGAAGAAAAAATATGTAATGATAATTCACTGCTCAGACAATGAAAGGGAAGGAAAGATGTTATCATGAAATAAAAGATATACATATTGGGACAGGTTTTTGCTAGACTCTCTCTGGCAAACGGTAAGAGCTTTTGCTTATCAAATACAATGGGCAAGATTGAAACACACAATTCTGGGCCTAGGTGCCCCCCCCCCTCACTATGTTAGTCTGAACCTTGCTCAAATGGAGTTAGATGTCTGTAAATCCTGTAATCTCTCTCTCTCTCTCTCTCTCTCTCTCTCTCTCTCTCTCTCTCTCTCTCTCTCTCTCTCTCTCTCTCTCTCTCTCTCTCTCTCTCTCTCTCTCTCTCTCTCTCTCTCTCTCTCTCTCTCTCTCTCTCTCTCTCTCTCTCTCTCTCTCTCTCTCTCTCTCTCTCTCTCTCTCTCTCTCTCTCTCTCTCTCTCTCTCTCTCTCTCTCTCTCTCTCTCTCTCTCTCTCTCTCTTCTAAAGCCTCATCTCAGGTCAAAATCTAAATGTAAAAGGGCTCCACTTTTCTCTGAGAGTAATGAAGGTCTGAGGGGGTGGTGTGGAGAAGGGGGTTGAGTGAGGGTGGTGTGGGCGATTGATGGAGGGTGGAGTGGGCGAGGGGGTTGAGGGAAGGGGGGGGGGGCTGCTTTAAGAGCTGAAGAACTTGCCATTGACCACAGGCTTAGGACAACACCACAAGCCCCCGCCTCGCCTCTCTTGATGGTAAGAGGGAAGGATATAATGTTTCAGTCGCTCTCTCTCAGGCCCGGTGCTGGTCTAGCTGTATGCCACCATGAGTTATGAAGTATAAAACCCTCCAGAACAGGTCTGCTGGGTTCTGACAAATAGGACAAGCTGGCTGCTTTAACCTCTGGGTTTCTGGACCAGGTGATCTGGACCAGCCAGGAGGGAACCATGGAACAGCCAGAGAAGAGAGATCGAAAGGAAGGCTATATGACGGCCAAAATGAATGCCAGAGACAGACAAGGAGAGATGGTGAATAAGACAGCCAATATATAGGAAATGTCAGGGCAAGGCCAGTGAGAAGGGCTTATGCAGGGCCGAAAGGGTAACAGATAAGATTGAGAGAAGAGACCGCAAAATAGAGATGAGGGAAAGAAAATAGAGAGAAGCCCAGAGAGAATCCAAGGTTGGGCCAGATAGCAGCCGAGGAAGTGACAAATATGGGCCAATTGGGGGCACTGCAATAGTGCCAGGCCGGAGACAATGGAGAGGTAGAAAAAAAACAGATATAATGGCCAGAGGAAAGTCAGAGAGGAGCCACAGTAGGGCGATGAAGATCAAAAGGAGGTCTAAGGGGAGGCCAGATGAGAGAACAGCTAGAAGAAGAAGAAGATAGACAGGTTGAGAGAAGGTCAGAGACAGAGAGAACCAGAGCGAGTCCGAAAAGGTTGAGAGAATGACAGTCCATGTCAGAGACAGAGAGAGAACCAGTCAGACAACAGTGGGCCAGTGCACGATTCTTCCTCCCGTCTCCCTCAACAAAAGAACCAATGGTGAAGTGGAGTCTGGTCCTTGGCATGTGAGCACAAGGTGACCGTGGAATGGGCGAAGAGACCCTTGAGTGGTGACTGTTGACCTCTGTTTTGAAATGATGTGCTGCTCTACAGACTTTTGAATTATTAAGGTTTGAAAAGGTGAGCAAACCTTACGAGCAGCACTTATTGTAAAAGCGGAGTGGAAGGAAAGTGAGAACAACAGACATAATATTATATTTAGGAGGTTCATCTGAACCTGGAATAATGTGATATATTTCCAAAGATACTTATGTCAATCCACTCTTTGTCGTCCCCCTCCTCCCCCTTCCCCCTCAAATATTAACTCACGATCCATATCCAACCAGCACTCAGTTTCCCCAGGTCTGTCTGAGTCAGCCCATTCATCTTCCCCCAGAGAGTCAATAGGTCCCCAGCTCCCTGGTCATTTACCCTGAAGTCTCTCTGGTCAGAGCCAGTGGTCACTTAGCTGGTGTTTAGTAACAGGATACAGGTTTTCTCTGGGGCCTAGCAGGGCTTTTCCCTGCAGCCAGATGAAACAGCAGAGGGCTGTATGAAGCTAAGTAGAGGTGGTGTGTGGCCAGCACCACACCGCAGAGTCCATAGAACATCCTGTTCACCAGGGGCCTGGTTTTACCCTGCCCTGTCATTTTGGTCTAACCCCATGCAGTCGCTCCCCTCAGAGCAAACTATTGATTATGTATTTTAGGGGGGAATTTTTAAAAGTAGATGCTTTTTCTTTATAGTAATATAGCTGGTTCCTTTTCTTGTTCTTACTGTATCTATGATGGGGTAGTGGGAGAAAAGGGGTCTGCTAGGCTCAGGGAGGGAGAATCCCATGGGGCTCTGGTTAAAAGTAGTGCACTATATAGGGAATAGGGTGCCATTTGGGATATAGCAAGTTGCCCATCAGGGCAAGTGATAGCGTCACCGATCTCCACCCCCGGGAGTTCCCAAGATAATTGCAGGCTTCTACAATAAAAATGAATGTGTCTGAGTGAGATTTGAAAAGGAGAACAAAAATAAATAAGTTTTATATTTTAATTGAGATGGATTTACGTTTGCGGAAGGCGCAAGCTGCATGCATTTTTAAGCAGAGGCTGAGACGCTTTCCCCCGTCAATAACACTGTGCCGACCTGGTGGCATACCTAGAAGCATTCCAATCCCTGACCTCAATTTGCGAACTTAATAAAAAGGTCTGAGGAAATGTACCCCTTTAGTGCGCTACGTAATTACAAATGTTTGGATTTCTCCTCGAGGAAGAATGCAATACCTCTGTCACTTGGCTAGCTTACATACTGCAGGCCAATCGACTCCTGTGGAATCCACAGCATTAACCTCTCGGACACATACTCATCCAGCTGTAAATTAGAGACTAATTAAAATGGGCTCATTATCTTAACACCATCACAGACTTAGACGCACACACATTCGTGCTCATCATCTTAGCGCTATCACGCTGATTTCCTCGGTGTCCACATCACTCAGTATCTATCACGGTCCAAGCACACCAACACAGTTGTTAAAAGGGCACAACAATGCCTCTTCCTCCTCAGGAGGCTGAAAAGATTTTGCATGGGCTCGCAGATACTCAAAAAGCTATACAGCTGCACCATTGAGAGTATCTTGACTGGTTGCATCACCACTTGGTATGACGGCCCTCTATACCAGGCGGTGTCAGAGGAAGGCCCTAAAAATGGTCAAAGAGTCCAGCTTTTCTATACTTTTCTCTCTACTACCGCACGGCAAGCAGTACCGATGCACCAAGTCTGGAACCAATAGGATTCTGAACATCTTCTACCCCCATAAGACTGCTAAATAGGTAGGTAAATAGTTAGCCCAGGTAGCTACATTTTGGTTATCTGCATTGACCCTTTTTGCACAAACTTTTTTGACTCATCACATACGCTGCTGCTAATGTTATTTATCCGTCACTTTATTCCTAGTTATATGTACATATCTACCTCAATTACTTTGTTATACCACTGCACATCGACTCGGTACTGGTACCGATATAGCCAAGTTATCGTTACTCATTGTGTATCAATTATGACTTATATTATTACGTGTTTTACTTTCCATTATTTCCCTATTTTCCTTCTCTCTGGATGGTGGCGAAGGGCCCGTAAGCATTTCCCTGTTCGTCCACACCTGTTGTTTACGAAGCATGTGACAACAAAAAAAATTATTTAATTTAATTTGGAAGACATGGACAGGAACACATGGCTACAGTTTACACAGAAGAGAGGCAGGGGACAACAAATACAGTGTTATATTTAGTTTGATGTTTTCTCCTCTTAGCCCAGGGCTATTCAACTGGGGATCTGCGAAAATATATACTGCGTATTTGGAAAGTGTTCAGACCCGTTGACTTTTTCCACATTTTGTTACGTTACAGCCTTACTCTAAAACAGTATACATAGGTTTTTTTACTCATCAATCTACACACAATACCCCATAATGACAAAGCAAAAACAGGTTTTTAGACATTTTTGCAAATGTATTAAAAATGTAAAACTGAAATCTCATATTTACGTAAGTATTCAGACCTTTTACTCAGTACTTTGTTGAAGCAACTTTGGCAGCGATTACAGCCTCAAGTCTTCTTGGGTATGACTCTACAAGCTTGGCACACCTGTATTTGGGGAGTTTCTCCTATTCTTCTCTGCAGATCCTCTCAAGCTCTGTCAGGTTGGATGGGGAGTGTCGCTGCACAGCTTTTTCAGGCCAAAAAGGCTGAAAAATTGGGTTCAAGTCCAGACTTTGGCTGTGCCGCTAGAGGACATTCAGAGACCCGAAGCCACTCATGCCTTGTCTTGGCTGTGTGCTTAAGGTCTTGTCTTGTTGGAAGGTGAACCTTCGCCCCAGTCTGAGGTCCTGAGCGCAATGGAGCAGGTTTTCATCAAGGATCTCTCTGTACTTTGCTACATTCATCTTTCCCTCGATCCTGATTAGTCTCCCAGTCCCTGGCGCTGAAAAACATTCCCACAGCATGATGCTGCCACCACTATGCTTCACCGTAGGGATGGTGCCATGTTTCCTCCAGACGTGACGCTTGGCATTCAGGCCAAAGAGTTCAATCTTTGTTTCATCAGACCAGAGAATCTTGTTCCTCATGGTCTGAGAGTTTTTTAGGAGCCTTTTGGCAAACTCCAAGCGGGCTGTCATGTGCCTTTTACTGAGGATTGTCTTCAGTCTGGCCACTCTTTCCATAAAGTCCTGATTGGTGGAGTTCTACAGAGATGGTTGTCCTTCTGGAAGGTTCTCCCATCTCCACAGAGGAACTCTGGACATCTTTCAGAGTGACTATGAGGTTCGTTGTCACCTCCCTGACCAAGGCCCTTCTCTGACGATTTGTCAGTTGGGCCAGGCATCCAGCTCTAGGATGTCTTGGTGGTTCAAAATGTCTTCAATTTAAGAATGATGGAGGCCACTGTGTTCTTGAGGACCTTCAATGCTGCAGAATGGTTTTGGTAACCTTCCCCAGATCGGTGCCTCGACACAAACCTGTCTCGGAACTTTACAGACAATTCCTTCAACCTCATGGCTTGGTTTTTGCTCTGACATGCACGGTCAACTGTGGGACCTTATATAGACAGGTGTGCGTCCCTTTCCAAATCATGTCCAGTCAATTGTATTTACCACAGTTGGACTCCAATGAAGTTGTAGAAACATCTCAAGGATGATCAATGGAAACAGGAGGCACCTGAGCTCAATTTCGAGACTCATAGCAAAGGGTCTGAATGCTTATGTAAATAGGTTATTTCTGTTTTTATTTGTAATAAATTCTGTTTTCACTTTGTCATTATTGGGTATTATGTGTAGATTGATCAGGGAAAAAAGTAAATTAAGCAATTTTAGAATAAGGCTGTAACGTAACAAAATGTGGAAAAAGTGAAGAGGTCAGAATACTTTCCGAATGCACTGTATAATAATATTTTGGGGGGGAATAATATGTTTTGTGTTTTTATGAATATTGCTACCAACAGCAGAATAAACTTTAACAGAATAAATACAATTTGAAATACCTACAGTAGAAAATAAGATTATATAGTATTTCTAATATTGTCAACTTTATTTCTCAACTCCTAATATTGAGCAAATTACACTCATTGGAACCAATTACACTCACTGGAATATCTGACATAGTCTTTGAAAAAGCATCCGCAAATAGGCTACCAGACAATAGGCTACCAGTCAATAGGCTACCAGTTAACAGGCTACCAGTCAATAAACTACCAGTCAATAAACTACCAGTCAATAGGCTACCAGTCCATAGGCTACCAGTCAATAGGCTACCAGTTAACAGGCTACCAGTCAATAAACTACCAGTCAATAAACTACCAGTCAATAGGCTACCAGTCCATAGGCTACCAGTCCATAGGCTACCAGTCAATAAACTTCCAGGCAATAGGCTACCAGTCAATAAACTACCAGTCAATAAACTACCAGTCAATAGTCTACCAGCCAATAGTCTACCAGACAATAGGCTACCAGTCAATAAGCTACCAGTCAATAAACTACCAGTCAATAGTCTACCAGACAATAGGCTACCAGTCAATAAACTACCAGTCAATAAACTACCAGTCAATAGTCTACCAGCCAATAGTCTACCAGACAATAGGCTACCAGTCAATAAGCTACCAGTCAAAAGGCTACCAGTCAATAAGCTACCAGTCAAATAGGCTACCAGTCAATAGTCTACCAGTCAATAGGCTACCAGTCAATAAACTACCAGTCAATAGGCTACCAGTCAATAAGCTACCAGTCAATTAGGCTACCAGTCAATAAGCTACCAGTCAATAAACTACCAGTCAATAGTCTACCAGTCAACAGGCTACCAGTCAATAGGCTACCAGTCAACAGGCTACCAGTCAATAAGCTACCAGTCAATAAACTACCAGTCAATAGGCTTCCAGTCAATAGGCTACCAGTCAATAAACTACCAGTCAATAAACTACCAGTCAATAGTCTACCAGCCAATAGTCTACCAGACAATAGGCTACCAGTCAATAAGCTACCAGTCAATAAACTACCAGTCAATAGTCTACCAGACAATAGGCTACCAGTCAATAAACTACCAGTCAATAAACTACCAGTCAATAGTCTACCAGCCAATAGTCTACCAGACAATAGGCTACCAGTCAATAAGCTACCAGTCAAAAGGCTACCAGTCAATAAGCTACCAGTCAAATAGGCTACCAGTCAATAGTCTACCAGTCAATAGGCTACCAGTCAATAAACTACCAGTCAATAGGCTACCAGTCAATAAGCTACCAGTCAATTAGGCTACCAGTCAATAAGCTACCAGTCAATAAACTACCAGTCAATAGTCTACCAGTCAACAGGCTACCAGTCAATAGGCTACCAGTCAACAGGCTACCAGTCAATAAGCTACCAGTCAATAAACTACCAGTCAATAAACTACCAGTCAATAGGCTTCCAGTCAATAGGCTACCAGTCAATAGGCTACCAGTCAATAAACTACCAGTCAATAGGCTACCAGTCAATAGGCTACCAGTCAATAAACTACCAGTCAATAAACTACCAGTCAATAGGCTACCAGTCAATAGGCTACCAGTCAATAAACTACCAGTCAATAGGCTACCAGTCAATAGGCTACCAGTCAATAAACTACCAGTCAATAAACTTCCAGTCAATAGGCTACCAGTCAACAGGCTACCAGTCAATAGGCTACCAGTCAACAGGCTACCAGTCAATAAACTACCAGTCAATAAACTCCCAGTCAATAAACTACCAGTCAATAGGCTACCAGTCAATAGGCTACCAGTCAATAGGCTACCAGTCAATAGGCTACCAGTCAATAAACTACCAGTCAATAGTCTACCAGACAATAGTCTACCAGTCAATAGGCTACCAGTCAATAAACTACCAGTCAATAGGCTACCAGTCAATAAGCTACCAGTCAATAAGCTACCAGTCAATAAGGCTACCAGTCAATAAGCTACCAGTCAATAAACTACCAGTCAATAGTCTACCAGTCAATAGGCTACCAGTCAAATAGGCTACCAGTCAATAGGCTACCAGTCAATAGGCTACCAGTCAATAGGCTACCAGTCAATAGGCTACCAGTCAATAGGTTACCAGTCAATAGGCTCCCAGTCAATAGGTTACCAGTCAATAGGCTACCAGTCAATAGGTTACCAGTCAATAGGCTCCCAGTCAATAGGTTACCAGTCAATAGGCTACCAGTCAATAGGCTACCAGTCAATAGCCTACCAGTCAATAGGCTCCCAGTCAATAGGTTATCAGTCAATAGTCTACCGGTGCGGCAAGTGCCGCTGGCTGCAGGTAAGCTTTCTTGACTTGGACATACATTTTTGCCAACACATGGCTAACCTTTTTTTAACCAGCTAAACAGCTGCTCTGAGTGAAAATGTGTTTGGAGTTACCATTTCCAGCTAATTGGCCATGTTAGAGTTAACACTTCCTCATCCAATGACAATTTTCATTACAATTAAAAGCGACCTACCAAATCTATTCAGTTTAAAATATTGCTTACTTCTCCTTGCCATTATCATTCACCTGATGATAAGACAAGATGTGATTTTTTTCTTTGCCAACATATGATGGGGGTCCCTGTGTTGCTGTTTGCCTGCGAGGCGGTCCCTGGGCAAGAGAAGGTTGAAGACCCCTGTCTTAGCCAGTTGAGGAGCAGTGGATATCTAATGCTGGGGATTACTTGGCATAGGGGTTTGGGGGAGTGTGTGCATTAGTGCATGCACAGGTGCTTGTGTACTCGTAGAGATAGACAGGTGAAGAGGACAACTTCACCGCATTAAAGGGACGATGGACGGGGCCATGTACCGTCAAATTTTGGGTGAGAACCTCCTTCCCTCAGCCAGGGCATTGAAAATGGGTCGTGGATGGGTATTCCATCATGACAATGACCCAAAACACACGGCCATGGCAACAAAGGAGTGGCTCAAGAAGAAGCACATTAAGGTTCTGGAGTGGCCTAGCCAGCCATTTACAGACGGGCTATGTACAGGTGCAGTGATCTGTGAGCTGCACTGACAGCTGATGCTTAAAGTTAGTGAGGGAGATATAAGTCTCCAACTTCAGTAATTTTTGCAATTTTTTCCAGTCATTGGCAGCAGAGAACTGGAAGGAAAGGCGGCCAAAGGAGGTGTTGGCTTTGGGGATGTGAAATATACCTGCTGGAGCACGTGCTATAGGTGGGTGTTGCTATGGTGACCAGTGAGCTGAGATAAGGTGGGGCTTTACCTAGCAAAGACTTATAGATGACCTGGAGCCAGTCGGCTTGGCGATGAATATGTAGCGAGGACAAGCCAATGAGAGCATACAGGTCGCAGTGGTGGGTAGTATATGGGGCTTTGGTGACAAAACGGATGGCACTGTGATAGATTGCATCCAATTTGCTGAGTAGAGTGTTGGAGGCTATTTTGTGAATGACATTGCGAAAGTCAAGGATCGGTAGGATAGCCAGTTTTACGAGGGTATATTTGGCAGCATGAGTGAAGTAGGCTTTGTTGCAAAATAGGAAGCCGATTCTAGATTTAATTTTGGATTGGAGATAAGTCAGAACCATTCAGAGTAGTGATGCTAGTCGGGCAGGCGGGTGCGGGCAGCGATCAGTTGAAGAGCATGCATTTCATTTTACTTGCATTTAGGAGCAGTTGGAGGCCACGGAAGGAGTGTTGTATGGCATTGAAGCTCGTTTGGAGGTTTGTTAACACAGTGTTCAAAGAAGGGACAGATGTATACAAAATGGTGTCGTCTGCGTAGAGATGGATCAAAGAATCAAGAGCGACATCATTGATATATACAGAGAAAATAGTCAGCCCGAGAACTGATCCCTGTGGCACCCCCATAGAGACTGTCAGAGGTCCGGACAACAGGCCCTCCGATTTGACACACTGAACTCTATCTGAATAGATAGTGAACCAGGCGAGGCAGTCATTAGAGAAACCAAGGCTGAGTCTGCCGATAAGAATACGGTGATTGGCATAGTGGAAAGCCTTGGCCAGGTCAATGAAGATGGCTGCACAGTACTGTCTTTTATTGATGGCGGTTATGATATCGTTTAGGACCTTGAGCGTGGCTGAGGTGCACCCGTGACCAGCTCGGAAACCGGATTGCATAGCAGAGAAGGTACGGTGTGATTCGGCTATATCTGTTCTTAGTTCTACATTTTTTGAAAGGGGCATGCTTATTTAAGATGGTGAGGAAAGCACTTTTAAAGAACAACCAGGCATCCTCTACTCATGGGATGTGGTCAATATCCTTCCAGGATACCCGGGCCAGGTCGGTTAGAAAGGCCTGCTTTCAGAAGTGTTTTAGGGAGCGTTTGACAGTGATGAGGTTTGGTCGTTTGACCGCGGACCCATAATGGACGCAGGCAATGAGGCAGTGATCGCTGAGTTCCTGGTTGAAAACAGCAGAAGTATATTTCCAGGGCAAGTTGGTCAGGATAGCTATGAGGGTGCCCATGTTTACGGATTTAGGATTGTACCTGGTAGGTTCCTTGATAATTTGTGTGAGATTGAGGGCATCTAGCTTAGATTGTAGGACGCCCGGGGTGTTAATATGGCTGCAGTCCCGGTAACGGGACCGATATGACAACAGCCAGTCCAAGTGCAGGGCGCCAAATTCAAAAAACAGAAATCTCATAATTAAAATTCCTCAGACATTCATGTGTCTTATATCATTTTAAAGGTAATCTTGTTGTTAATCCCACCAAAGTGTCCGATTTCAAATAGGCTTTTCAGCGAAAGCACTACAAACGATTATGTTAGGTCACCACAAAACCACAATAATCACAGCCATTTTTCCCCAGCTAAAGATAGCTTCACAAAAACCAGAATAGAGATAAAATTAATCACTAACCTTCGATTATTTTCATCAGATGACACTCATAGGATTTCATGTTACACAATACATGCATGTTTTGTTTTTATTAAATTCATATTTATATCAAAATATCTGAGTTTACATTTTACATTGAGGCTACAAGATTCACTAAATGCAAAAACATCAAGTGACTTTGCATAGCCCATCGTTTCAACAGAAATACTCATCATAAATACAGATGATAATACAAGTTATACACATTGAATTATAGATATACCTGTCCTTAATGCAACCGCTATGTCAGATTTCAAAAAAACTTTACGGAAAAAGAATTGCACGCTATAATCTGAGACGGCGCTCAAAAACAGCATACCACAGCTGCAAAGATGGCGTCACTATAAACAATAAAATACATGATAAATATTCCATTACCTTTGATGATCTAGATCAGAAAGCACACCAGGAATCCCAGGTCCACAATAAATGTTTGTTTTGTTTGAAAAAATCCATTATTTATGTCCAAATACCTTCTTTTGTTAGCACGTCTGGTTTACATATCCAAACGCTAATTCTGGTCAGCGTTATATCGGACAAAAACTTCAAAATGTGATATTACCGGTCGAAGAAACATTTCAAACTAAGTACTGAATCAATCATTAGGATGTTTTTAACATATAGCTTCAATAAAGTTCCAACCGGAGTATTCGTTCTTGTCTGCGTGAGCAATGGAACGTCAGTGTCTTGCATGAAGAAAATGATCAGAAAATGGCTGCTTGATGGACACCTGACTGATTCTGCTCTCATTCTCTCCCACAACATCATAGAAGTCTCATTGGAATTTCTATTGATGGTTGACATCTAGTGGAACCCCTAGGCAGTGCAACATCATTCATAACTCAATTGGATTTCTTAAGGGTCTCTGTTGAATACAGACAAGCTCAGATTTCTGACTTCCTGTTTTGATTTCAACTCAGGATTTTGCCTGCCAATATGAGTTCTGTTAATCTCACAGACATAATTCAAACAGTTTTAGAAACTTTAGAGTGTTTTCTATCCAATACTATGCAAATATTAGCAACTATGACTGAGGAGCAGGCCGTTTTATATGGGCACCTTTCATCCAAGCTACTCAATACTGCCCCTTCAGCCATAAGAAGTTAAGACTATCCCAGTTTAGGTCACCTAACAATACGAACTCTGAAGATAGATTGGGGACAATCAATTCACATATGGTGTCCAAGGCACAGCTGGGAGCTGAGGGGGGTCTATAGCAAGCGGCAACAGTGAGAGACTTATTTCTGGAGAGATGGATTTTTAAAAGTAGAAGCTCGAACTGTTTGGGCATAGACCTGGATAGTATTACAGAACTCTACAGGCTATCTCTACAGTAGATTGCAACTCCGCTCCCTTTAGCAGTTCTATCTTGACGGAAAATGGTGTAGTTGGGGATGGACATTTCAGATGATATCAGACCTTCTTGTTGCGTGTCCAATAATCTACCATTTATATAGGAGTGGTTAAAACAAGCTAATAATGGTCCTCTGAGTATATCATAAAAAGTTTTGTATACTTCCACTGGTTTGCCATCCAGCCATGGAGTTTTCCTAGCCTTAAAGGCTTTAATTGCATCAAGAAGTCCCTTTGTAATTTGGCCTTCACATGGGTCTTTCTGTACAGATGTTAATTTTACATTATTATTAGGGGAAAAAATCCATACAATTAGCTTCGGTTAGTGGAGATGGAGGAGACTGAAACGATAACATAGTCCTAAAGTACTTTACTTCCTCTTTCAAAATATAATTTGGTGAATCATGCGTGACTCCATCATTTGTAACAAGTTTCAATACATTTGTTTTGGTAGCATTTCTATATTGAAGATTGAAAAATAATTTGGTAAATTTTTCCCCATATTCCATCCGGTTCGCATTATTTTTATAATATATTACACTGGATCTTTCTTGAATAAGTTCCTCCATTTCTTTTTGTTTTTCCTCTAACTTATTCTGTGCCTCAATGGTACAGTTATTGTTGCTATTTAACTGTACTGTTAGTCCTTCAATTTCCTTTGTTAATATGGACTCTTTTGATCTAAATTGCTTTTGTTTTATAGATGAGTACTGAATTGCATGGCCTCTAAAGGCACATTTAAAAGTGTCCCGTACAATAAGTGGATCTGCTGTACCTATGTTATGTCTGAAAAGGTCAGTTAAACATTCTTCTGTCCTAGTTATAAACAATTTATCATCTAGTAGGCTTTGATTAAATTTCCAGTAGCCTCGCCCACGTGGAAATTCTGTAAGAGTAATATATATGCCAATTGTGAGATGATCCGACCGCATTCTGTCCCCTACCAACACTTTTTAAACTTTTGGTGCCAGAGAGAATGACATAAGAAAGTAATCAAGACGACTAGCTTGATTAAGCCTCTGCCATGTATATCTCACCAGGTCAGGGTATTTAAGCCTCCATATATCCACTAATTCCAATATATCCATGACAGTCATGATTTCCTTAAGTGCCTAAGGGTGATAGTTTGTAGTGTGATTTCCTTTCCGGTCCATAGAGGTATTTAAGACCGTATTAAAATCTCCCACCATAATAATAGAGTCTAGTGTTGCTTGTAGAGTTGATACATTCTTATATATATTTTCAAAGAAGCTTGGATCATCATTATTTGGACCGTATAGGTTAATAAGCCATATCTGTTTATTGTCCAATAACATATTTAAAATAATCTACCTTGATGATCTGTTTGGACAATTTGCACATTTGGATCAAAAAATACTGTTAATTAATACTATCACCCCTATTTCTTTGCCCATGGGAGAAATATTCCTTCTCTTTTAGCCAGGTAAATACTGATCGTTTTTTCTTATTATCTGCTAAGCCATTACAATTGTAACTGGCTGTACTTGTTTCACCACTTACCATAATTAGACACAACTTTCAATTCTATTTATCAAAATGTATGTTTGGAAACATACCATTAAAGAGTAACATGATGATTTAGTGTCTATATAGCTGTACCATGATATTTGCATTGCTACTAAGTAAACCTCCAATTGGTCCCCACTATTCCACCCGCTAAAAGCCCTCCTCATACTGAGTTGGGTTGTCATCCCAACGCCCGGCAGACCACCCCCGACCCACCCGTTTCCCATAGCCCTGAAGAGACTGGGATCAATCCTTTGAAAAGAGCACACAGCGCCACTCACAGAACCGAAGTAGATCAACCGCCAAATGCATTTCCATCGCCCTCACCTCAATTTGTACTATATATAACCATAAATTCTGTTTCTTATTTCCCATAATTAGTTATTATTATTTGTAGTAATGTAGGCAATTTATGCAAATGATTTTACCTCTCACCAGTCTCGCCATTACCAAAATGACATTATTGCAAGCAATTATTATATTAGCAAACAATTATTGGGAATCATCCTATATTGTCCCTAACATCTTTTACTCCCTCGCAACAGTTGTGGGATACACACACACACCCACACACTCATACACACTCAACCCCTTTCCCCAACACAAACCATAGGCTCACATTCTCAACAGTTGCACCATCCCAGAGCCCAACTCAAGAAAGGTCTTGATTTACGAATGCATATACAGTTGCAGCTGTATGAGAAGTCCTGCAAAACGGCGCAAAAAAACATCCTAGATGATGGAGGTCAGATGTACTCCTTTTCCCTGAAACACCCACAACACGGTCCCCCGTATTGACCATATTCCCAAGCATCTCCATGCAGTCAGACTTTTGATTTTGTGCCACCAGGGCCCCAATAATATACCCCCTCTCTGAATGTCCGAGTATGACCCCCTCCCCATGGGTTACTGCAGCTAGTGTTGCCAGCACTGCCACTGCCTGGGTGGGGGCACCCCACCGGCTAGGTACAAGGTCGTCAAGGTTCTCATTAGCAGCTTTGAGAATTTCCTTGTTTATTATGCCCTCCCTTTAGGGGGCTTTGGCTTTGCAGGACCAACCCTGCCAAGCAGGCTCAGAATCTTGAGGGTGCAGTTCTGCTCTAGGTCTCTGAGCGCATTTTGAAGAGGATTAGTTGTATGGTGTATAATCCACTGCTATGCTGCTCTACTCACATCACAGGTGTCTCTATCTAGTCACTGGTAAATACCTCTGGACGATAGCTCACTCTTTCTCATAGCTATAGGGATGCATCTCAAATGGCACTCAACTTCCTATGTAGTTCACTATACTTTTAACCAGGACCCATTAAGCTCTGGTCAAAAGTAGTGCACTAGATGGGGAATAGGGTGTGTGTGTGTGTGTGTGTGTGTGTGTGTGTGTGTGTGTGTGTGTGTGTGTGTGTGTGTGTGTGTGTGTGTGTGTGTGTGTGTGTGTAATAGAAAGGGACAGACAGAAATAGGACTTTGAAAGAGAGCAATAGAATGAGAGAGAGAGAGAGACCCCACCCAGACCAGCGAGACACCCTCCAAGACCTCCAGGACCCCCCCCCCCCCCTGGACCTACACACCCCCCCCACATCAACCATGCCCACACCCAATTTAGTCCCCCTCAGATCAGACCCATGCCACTCCTGCCCACCCCATGCACCCCACCCCCGCAAAGAGGGCATCAACATGGAAGTCACACATACGCCCAGGTAGTGAGCGGGCAAACAGGCCCAACCCCCACTCTTACACTCGCCCAAGCCAACGGCATGTACCAGATGCTCAGCAGGCTCTGCTCACACTTACTGGCCTGAGGCCAAACCCCGACCAACAACATTGGACACTTTATGGAACAAAAAGCCTTCACTATATCATCCTGGAATATCCAAGGTCTGAGGTCATCTGCCTTTGGCCTAAAGAGCAGGAACCCGGACTTCACCAAAGAAATCGGTAATGCAGACATTGTCATCCTGCAAGAAACATGGTATAGAGGAGACGGACCCACTGGTTGCCCTCTAGGTTACAGAGAGCTGGTAGTCCCATCCACCAAACTACCAGGTGTGAAACAGGGAAGGGACTCAGGGGGAATGCTAATTTGGTATAGAGCAGACCTAACTCACTCCATTAAATTAATCAAAACAGGAACATTTTACATTTGGCTAGAAATTCAAAAGGAAATTATCTTAACAGAGAAAAATGTCCTCCTGTGTGCTACCTATATCCCCCCACTAGAATCCCCATACTTTAATGAAGACAGCTTCTCCATCCTGGAGGGGGAAATTAATCACTTCCAGGCCCAGGGACATGTATTAGTCTGTGGCGACCTAAATGCCAGAACTGGACAGGAACCTGACACCCTCAGCACACAGGGGGACAAACACCTACCTGGAGGTGACAGCATTCCCTCCCCCATATGCCCACCTAGGCACAACTATGACAACATAACCAACAAAACGGGTCACAACTCCTGCAGTTCTGTCGCACGCTGGGTATGTACATAGTCAATGGTAGGCTTCGAGGGGACTCCTATGGTAGGTACACCTATAGCTCATCTCTTGGCAGTAGCACTGTAGACTACTTTATCACTGACCTCAACCCAGAGTCTCTCAGAGCGTTCACAGTCAGCCCACTGACACCCCTATCAGACCACAGCAAAATCACAGTCTACTTGAACAGAGCAATACTCAATCATGAGGCATCAAAGCCAAAGGAACTGAGTAACATTAAGAAATGCTATAGATGGAAGGAATGCAGTTTGGAAACCTACCAAAAAACAATTAGGCAACAGCAAATTCAATCCCTTTTAGACAACTTCCTGGGTAAAACGTTCTACTGCAATAGTGAAGGTGTAAACTTGGCAGTAGAAAGTCTTAACAGTATATTTGACCTCTCAGCTTCCCTATCAAATCTAAAAATCTCAAATAGAAAACCGAAGAAAATGAACAACAATGACAAATGGTTTGATAAAGAATGCAAAAATCTAAGAAATAAATTGAGAAACCTGTCCAACCAAAAACATAGAGACCCGGAAAACCTGAGTCTATGCCTTCACTATGGTAAATCACTAAAACAATACAGAAATACACTACGGAAAAAGAAGGAACAGCACGTCAGAAATCAGCTCAATGTAATTGAAGAATCCATAGACTCTAACCAATTCTGGGAAAATTGGAAAACACTAAACAAACAACAACACGAAGAATTATCTATCCAAAATGGAGATGTATGGGTAAACCACTTCTCCAATCTTTTTGGCTCTATAACAAAGAATAAAGAGCAAAAACATATACATGATCAAATACAAATCCTAGAATCAACTATTAAAGACTACCAGAACCCACTGGATTCTCCTATTACCTTGAATGAGTTACAGGACAAAATAAAAACCCTCCAACCCAAAAAGGCCTGTGGTGTTGATGGTATCCTTAATGAAATTATCAAATATACAGACAACAAATTCCAATTGGCTATATTAAAACTCTTTAACATCGTCCTTAGCTCTGGCATCTTCCCCAATATTTGGAACCAAGGACTGATCACCCCAATCCACAAAAGTGGAGACAAATTTGACCCCAATAACTACCGTGGAATATGTGTCAACAGTAACCTTGGGAAAATACTCTGCATTATCATTAACAGCAGACTCGTACATTTCCTCAATGAAAACAATGTACTGAGCAAATGTCAAATTGGCTTTTTACCAAATTACCGTACAACAGACCATATATTCACCCTACACACCCTAATTGACAACCAAACAAACCAAAACAAAGGCAAAGTCTTCTCATGCTTTGTTGATTTCAAAAAAGCCTTCGACTCAATTTGGCATGAGGGTCTGCTATACAAATTGATGGAAAGTGGTGTTGGGGGTAAAACATACGACATCATAAAATCCATGTACACAAACAACAAGTGTGCGGTTAAAATTGGCAAAAAACACACATTTCTTCACACAGGGTCGTGGGGTGAGACAGGGATGCAGCTTAAGCCCCACCCTCTTCAACATATATATCAACGAATTGGCGCGGGCACTAGAACAGTCTGCAGCACCCGGTCTCACCCTACTAGAATCCGAAGTCAAATGTCTACTGTTTGCTGATGATCTGGTGCTTCTGTCACCAACCAAGGAGGGCCTACAGCAGCACCTAGATCTTCTGCACAGATTCTGTCAGACCTGGGCCCTGACAGTAAATCTCAGTAAGACCAAAATAATGGTGTTCCAAAAAAGGTCCAGTCGCCAGGACCACAAATTCCATCTAGACACCGTTGCCCTAGAGCACACAAAAAACTATACATACCTCGGCCTAAACATCAGCACCACAGGTAGCTTCCACAGAGCTGTGAACGATCTGAGAGACAAGGCAAGAAGGGCATTCTATGCCATCAAAAGGAACATAAATTTCAACATACCAATTAGGATCTGGCTAAAAATACTTGAATCAGTCATAGAGCCCATGGTTGTGAGGTCTGGGGTCCGCTCACCAACCAAGATTTCACAAAATGGGACAAACACCAAATTGAGACTCTGCATGCAGAATTCTGCAAAAATATCCTCCGTGTACAACGTAGAACACCAAATAATGCATGCAGAGCAGAATTAGGCCGATACCCACTAATTATCAAAATCCAGAAAAGAGCCGTAAAATTCTACAACCACCTAAAAGGAAGCGATTCCCAAACCTTCCATAACAAAGCCATCACCTACAGAGAGATGAACCTGGAGAAGAGTCCCCTAAGCAAGCTGGTCCTAGGGCTCTGTTCACAAACACAAACACACCCCACAGAGCCCCAGGACAACAGCACAGTTAGACCCAACCAAATCATGAGAAAACAAAAAGATAATTACTTGACACATTGGAAAGAATTAACAAAAAAACAGAGCAAACTAGAATGCTATTTGGCCCTAAACAGAGAGTATACAGTGGCAGAATACCTAACCACTGTGACTGACCCAAACTTAAGGAAAGCTTTGACTATGTACAGACTCAGTGAGCATAGCCTTGCTATTGAGAAAGGCCGCTGTAGGCAGACATGGCTCTCAAGAGAAGACAGGCTATGTGCTCACTGCCCACAAAATGAGGTGGAAACTGAGCTGCACTTCCTAACCTCCTGCCCAATGTATGACCATATTAGAGAGACATATTTCCCTCAGATTACACAGATCCACAAAGAATTCGAAAACAAATCCAATTTTGATAAACTCCCATATCTACTGGGTGAAATTCCACAGTGTGCCATCACAGCAGCAAGATTTGTGACTTGTTGCCACCAGAAAAGGGCAACCAGTGAAGAACAAACACCATTGTAAATACAACCCATATTTATGTTTATTTACTTTAACTTGTGTGTTTTAACCATTTGTACATTGTTACAACACTGCATATATATATAATATGACATTTGTAATGTCTTTATTGTTTTGAAACTTCTGTATGTGTAATGTTTACTGTTAATTTTTTATTGTTTATTTGACTTTTGTATATTATCTACCTCACTTGCTTTGGCAATGTTAACACATGTTTCCCATGCCAATAAAGCCCCTTGAATTGAATTGAATTTAATTTAATTGAGAGAGAGAGAGAAAAAAAACCTTGACGGGAGGAAAGAAGACCCGTCCTAGAAGATCTAAAGTCATACTTTTTGGGCGCTTGCCATCAGCCTATGGCAAAATGGCCCCCATGAGTAAAGAGAGAGAAAGAGAGAGAGAATGAAAGGAGATGGACATTGTGTATGTATTTTCTGCAAGACAGGTTTGTGCCTATCAAGGCCATCTGGTTCTAATAGAACATCAATTGATGTGAACAGGAACAGAGACCAATTTGTTTTCTCACCAGGGGGCTGGAGGGAGGGAGGGAGGGAGGCTGGTTGGTGAAAACCCCTCCTCTCTTCTCCCTCTTTCCATCGCTCTTTCTCACACACAGACAAACACACGGGAAGAAATAGACATGCACACAAACGCCGAAAGAGACACACGTGTACACAAAGACGCGCGCAGACAAACACTCCTCTGTCTTCCTCCTTCAGATGAAGACAGGCTAGGCGACCATGTCACGTCACTGGAAACGCCCAAGGCTATCTCTCTCTGTGCTTGTGTGTGTGTTTAGCGAGAAGGAAGAATCTTCCCATTGTGTCTCATTGATAAGGTTAATTTACAGTATATACTTATAGACGTTACCCCTTGGCAGCGTTATCAGAAACCACAGCATTGATTTTCACTACGCTACGCGGACAACACACAACTTTACATTTCTGTGTCACAAGAGGACTTTAGCTCCGCAGATAAATTATTGGACTGTTTTAGTGATGATAATTACTTGTATAGCTCACAACTTCCTCCAGCCAAATCAAGACAAGACCAAGGTACTTATTGTTGGAGCCAAAGCACAGCGAGAGAATCTAGCTGCACATTTTATTTCACGGGAAATAAAGATAAAACACCAGGTAAAAAACCTAGGTGTTATTTTAGATTCTGAACTCAATTTCTTATCACCCATTAGGAATGTGACCAAAATAGCTTTTTACCACCTAAGGAACATTGCCAAGGTGCGGCCGTTTCTCTCTCAGGCTGATACAGAGAGGCTCACCCATGATTTTATTACAAGCAGGCTTGACTATTGTAATGTTCACCTGTCTGCTCTATCCAGAAAAGCTATTGTTCAGCCTCAAAACATACAGAATGCTGCAACACGGTGTAACGGTAGTCCTCCTCCTCTTCATCCGAAGAGGAGGAGCATGGATTGAACCAAAACGCAGCTTCTGAAGTTGACATATTTATTTACAGAAAAGACGAAAACACGAACTTCACTATAACCTAACAAAACAACAAAACGGAGTAGACAAACCTGGACATGCGAACTCACATACAACGCAGAACTCACGAACAGGAAAATAGACTACACAAAAGAACGATATACAAAACAAACCGAACAGTCCCGTATGGTGCGACAAACACTGACACAGGAGACAACCACCCACAACGAACACTGTGAAACAACCTACCTAAATATGACTCTCAATTAGAGGAAAACGCAAAACACCTGCCTCTAATTAAGAGCCATACCAGGCAACCCTTAAACCAACATAAAAACAGAAAACATAGAATGCCCACCCAAACTCACGTCCTGACCAACTAACACATACAACAAACTAACAGAAATAGGTCAGGAACGTGACACACGGGTATTGACCAAGACCAGACGTAGAGAACACATTACACCAGTTTTAAGGTCTCTGCACTGACGCCTGTGAGTTTTAGAATTTATTTTAAGAATCTTCAATTGGTTTTTAAATCAATCCACGTTTGTGCACCCCAATACATTTCAGACATGCTTTTAAGTTATGCACCCAGTAGGTCCCTCAGGTCCTCTGGCACTGGCCTTTTAACTATCCCAAAGCCTAGGACCAAGAGGCATGGAGAGGCAGCCTTTACTCATTATGCCCCCAGCCTCTGGAATACCCTGCCAGAGAACCTGAGGGGGGCGAAACTGTGGACATATTTAAAAGAGATCTTAAAACATCTGTTTAGCTTTGCTCTTACTTAAGGTGCTTTTTAGTTGTTCAGTTTTTGTCATTCGTTAGTTTTTTATCTTATGTTTGTTGTGTAGTAAATATTTTGGCTTTTATTTTCATTGTTTTTTGTAATTTTTTTCCTGTAAAAAGCATTATTGCGACGCATTCCATGTCTGAAATATGCTGTATATGTGTGTGTGTGTGTGTGTGTGTGTGTGTGTGTGTGTGTGTGTGTGTGTGTGTGTGTGTGTGTGTGTGTGTGTGTGTGTGTGTGTGTGTGTGTGTGTGTGTGTGTGTGTGTGTGTGTGTGTGTGTGTGTGTGTGTGTGTGTGCGCACGCCTGTAGTGATGGTGTAGTAATGGGCAGAAGAACCCCTGACATCCCTGCCCTCAATCAGTGTGTGTGTGTGTGTGTGTGTGTGTGTGTGTGTGTGTGTGTGTGTGTGTGTGTGTGTGTGTGTGTGTGTGTGTGTGTGTGTGCGTGCGTGCGTGCGTGCGTGTGTGTGTGTGTGTGTGTATTGACTGGGGGGGGGGGGGGGGTTTGGCTGGCATTATAGAGGGGGGTTGAGTAGAGGGAAGGGAGAGGAGAGTCCAAACAGACAGATTGGGCCAGCTGGCAGGCTCAGTCCTTTGTACAGCCCAGCATCTCATAATGTCTGCTCAGTTTACAAATAAACATGGCAGGCCGAGAATTGAGCCACCATTAAAGAGATGGGTCAGTCACTGTGATTGGTGCTGCATTACTGCATTTTATCAGACTGCCTCTGATTGGTGGAATTTACCCACGCTAACCCTAGCTTAATGTCCACATCCTGGTTCAATGCTAACCCTAACCCTAGCCTCAACCCTGATCCTACCCCTAACTCTAAACCTATATTCATGTCCACATCCTGGTTCAACCCTAACTCTAACCGTCAACCCTAACCCTAGCTTAATGTCCACATCCTGGTTCAAAACTAACCCTACCTCTAACCCTAGATTCATGTCCACATCCTGGTTCAAAACTAACCCTACCTCTAAACCTAGATTCATGTCCACATCCTGGTTCAAAACTAACCCTACCTCTAACCCTAGATTCATGTCCACATCCTGGTTCAAAACTAACCCTACCTCTAACCCTAGATTCATGTCCACATCCTGGTTCAAAACTAACCCTACCTCTAAACCTAGATTCATGTCCACATCCTGGTTCAAAACTAACCCTACCTCTAACCCTAGATTCATGTCCACATCCTGGTTCAAAACTAACCCTACCTCTAACCCTAGATTCATGTCCACATCCTGGTTCAAAACTAACCCTACCTCTAAACCTAGATTCATGTCCACATCCTGGTTCAAAACTAACCCTACCTCTAACCCTAGATTCATGTCCACATCCTGGTTCAAAACTAACCCTACCTCTAACCCTAGATTCATGTCCACATCCTGGTTCAAAACTAACCCTACCTCTAAACCTAGATTCATGTCCACATCCTGGTTCAAAACTAACCCTACCTCTAACCCTAGATTCATGTCCACATCCTGGTTCAAAACTAACCCTACCTCTAACCCTAGATTCATGTCCACATCCTGGTTCAAAACTAACCCTACCTCTAACCCTAGATTCATGTCCACATCCTGGTTCAAAACTAACCCTACCTCTAACCCTAGATTCATGTCCACATCCTGGTTCAAAACTAACCATACCTCTAACCCTAGATTCATGTCCACATCCCGGTTCAACGCCAACCCTAGCTTAATGTCCACATCCTGGTTCAACCCTAACACACAGCGCTATACTGTTTCAATTGTGTTTTTGGCTGATTCCACCTCTGATTCCATCCCTGTGGCTCAGTCGGTAGAGCATTGCACTTTCTACGCCAGGGTTGTGGGTTCGATTCCCACAGGGGGCCAGTGCGAAAGAAGTATGACCATTTATGAAGTTGCTAAATGACGTAAATGTAAACACCGTCACCTTTTGAATCCCTAATTTTTTAAAGATAAATAATAGCTGCCTCGTTGCATAAATCCCCCCCCCTCCCTCCCCCCCTCCCTCCCTCCCTCCCCCCTCCCTCCTGGCCCTGGGAGCTACTTTGTCTTAATTACCTCAGGAGGAGCGGTTGGCCCCTGAAGCAATCATCTTTGTTTGTTAAAACAGCCGTTATCTGCCTCAGTAAGGTCCATAAATAAAACATGGCCAGATTACAATGCCATGTTCCTGAGGACTACAGGACCCCAGTTTGCAGCTACTGATCACAACACAACCAACAACAACATCCTCCCTGAACACAGCACAGCAGAACACAGTACTGGCCCAAACACAGAGAGAACAGAGAGGCCAGGAGAGGGGGAGAGGAGACCCACTCTCTGTCCTTCGACCTATCTCTTTTGTACATTTTTGTCCCTCCCTCTCACTGCTTTCTATTTTGCCCTTCTAACTCCCTTCTTCTCTGCCCCCACCCCTCTCTATCCCCCTGCTTCAGAGGGGTGGGGTTAAACGCAGAAGACACGTTTCGGTTGAACGCATCGAGTTGTGCAACTGACTAGGTATCCCCTTTCCTTTCCCTTCCATCTCACCTCTTCTGTGACCCCTCTCTCCCTCCCTCATATCTCACATCTCCTTTGTGTTGGTAGGACCTGTCGTGGCTGAGTGATCTAGCGTGTGCAGATTATAAATTCCCATATATGTAAATAACCTCTTCCTCTGTTTCAAGGTGGGACGTCAGTCCACTGTCATTTGTTTATTTTATTACTACCGACGGGGAACCCGCCGCCTGCCGCACAGCCTATAGTGAGGGAAGGATGGAGGGAGAGGGAGAGGGAAAGGGGAGGGGAGAACGGGTGGCATGGAGGGTTGGGGAGTAGGGGGTGGAAGACAGAGGGGGGCGAGATAAAGGATAGGCGCCATTGGCAGAGAGTGAGTGGGATAGAGAAAGGAGAGAGGAAGAAATGGGTAGCAAAGAGAGGGAAGGAGGGAAAGAAGGAGAGAGGGGGATAATGGTGTCAGAGTAAGAAAAGGGGTGGGCAATAAATAAGGAGTGTTCTATAGGAAGTCGAGTCACTATAGAGTTGCCATGGCTGTTGCGTTCTATGTCTCTGTAGTAGTAACCAGCAGGAGTCCATCCAGGCATATGCTGGACATATGGACCCTGCTCCAGCCTGCTACTGTGTATGCATCTGCTACAGGACAGCCAGCATGGCTAATACAGGGGCCAGATACAGTGAGCTGGCTGCGGCCTAGACTGCCTCTGCTGCACACAGATACATAGTATGCGTCCCAAATGGCACCCTACCCCCTACATAATGTACTGCTCTTGACCAGAGCCCTATGGCCCCTGGTCAAAAGTAGTGCACTATAAGGGAATATGTTGTGTTTTGGGACACTAGACCAAACTCACTTCACACTAACTATTTGCTCTGCATTAGATAGGTTTACCTTCACACAGTAAAAAAAAATAGCATATGGTTACCTAATATTGTAGTTATCACATTATTAAATATAGTTATTACATTTTAATAACTTAAGACAGGGATTTTCAAACTGTAAAAAAAATAAAAGATGTTTTTATGAATATTGCTAGTAAGAACAGAATAAACTAATTTTAAGATCCATCCCTTCAGTAGAAAAGAGTAGATTATCTTCTTTCTTATGATGTCAACTATCTTTTTTTACCTCCTAAAGCAAATGACACTCACTGGGGCTAATGACACTTACTGGAGTATCTGTCATAGGCTTTTGAAAAGCACCCGCTAGCAGTCAATATGCAACATAATGCTTATGGCCCCGCGACCACAAGGGAGCCCAAGACCCAAAAAATGAATAATGTTTTCCTATTGTTATGTCAGTCACTGACAGTCACTCAATTAGCCCGTGTTGGCTAACATGTTTTAAATAGCTGGATAGGCTTACTTACCTAGCAATCTAAACCTTGTAGTAATCATGGCTGAATTAGCTTACTTACCGGGCACACAGGACACGTGGGGTCTCTGACCTACAGGGGGCCCCCATTGATTTTGGTAGTCCCTCTGACTCAGATATCATATGAACATGGCATAAGTCATGGCAAAATGTGTAGAATTGCAGGACATTCGTTTTACAACCGCAAAAAATACCTCTCCGCCCCATGGCAAAGTGTGTAGAATTGCAGTAAATGAATTGTTAAAAAATCACAATTTACTTTCTCCTTACTATTATAATTTTTTGGGGTGATGGTTGTCCGTCACTAGGTCGCTGGTTTGCCCTGAAAGGGGGTCCCTGTGGAAGAAAGTTGGAGACTTAAGACATGAAAATAAATAGCAGATGGTTATGAGAAGAGTTGCATTTGAAATGGACACAGAGTCCATCTACAATTATTTGTCAAATGTACAAACACAAATTCAAGAGGCTAAATAGCTTAAATTACAGCACATTTGTTGTCAAATTGACCGTAGCCTCTTTTTGAAAGTGTAAACAAAGAGCAAAGATAATCATAAAGGGAGGAAGTGAGCAAGGGCGATGGGAATCCACAACCAGCTCATTTGTCTACACTCTTAGAAAAAAGGGTTCCAAAAGGGTTCTTTGGCTGTCCCCATAGGAGAACCCTTTTTGGTTCTCCTATGGGGTTGTACATGGAACCCAAAGGGGTTCTTTCCACCTGGAAACAAAAAGGGACTAAAAAGAGACAAAAAGAGATGAAGAACCCTTTAAGGTTCTAGAAAGCGCCTTTTATCTGAGTGTAATGATATACTGTAATAAAATGAAGTATGAGAGAAGACTAAAGCGAATCCACAGGAAGCTGGGAGATGATGACGCTGATACTGTCTCAATGGTTCATCTCTCTCTCTCTCTCTCTCTCTCTCTCTCTCTCTCTCTCTCTCTCTCTCTCTCTCTCTCTCTCTCTCTCTCTCTCTCTCTCTCTCTCTCTCTCTCTATATATATAATCTCCATTTTACTCTAACCTCCTCTCTATTTAAAAAGAGAATCGCCTTCAGTGGTCAGATTCTGATCCAATCTGCTGACTTTAATGTAAGCAGATTCACAATCAGAAAATGGAGGAGGAGGAGGAATCCAATCAAACGGAGGGGAGGGGAGGGAGGCGCAGGGGGGAGGATGTGGGGGGAGAGAGGAGGCGCAACCATCTAGGTCAGTTTGGAGAATGACTGCTACAGGCGATAAGATTAGAGCATGGAGAGAACGGAGAGCGATGCTACGCCTTTCACTGTGAGACGCAGTCAGAGACGCACAACTAAATCACCCAACGCTGAATAGAACGCTGCTGAACACTTTCGCCTCTCCGCTTCTCTCTTTTCTCTTACAGACTTGCTAATGCTTATTCTTATCCCACCTTCCTCCTCCCCTCCCTTTTCGGCACGTCTTTTTCTTTTTTCTTTTTCTTTTTTACTACATGACGCCAAAAACAGAGTAGGAGGGGAGGGGGAGGGGGGAATGGGGGGGGGGGGCATATTTGCATCAACACAACACTGGGTGATTTAGAATGAATAAAACTTTATTTTCCTCTTCCCCTCCCTCGCCCCTTCATCTCTTCTCTTAGCTTCCCAATTCGCCTCCCCCATCTCTTCTACCCCCCCCCCCACCCCACCCCCACACCACCTCCTCCACCACCACCACCGCCCCAACACTTTCCTCCTTCCTCTTTCCCCATTTCTAAAGCTTAACTTCATTGTCTCAAACCTTCTTTCTTTCATCTTAAGACAAAGATTTATGTAAATCTTTGGGCCCGGCGTTAATGCGAGGCGCCGTGTGAGAAATAGCATCCCTAAATCGCCGTATTGTTGTTGGAAATGACAAGGCTGCCTGCTAATCCCACAATGCGATCATCCAAATGTGTCATAATGCCGTGTGTAGGCAGGCGAATCTGAATATGAAAAAGACGCCGTGCGCCGGCCCGCACCTCTCCTCCGCTGCATGCGCCTGGCTCCCTTCATTCCTTTACTTCTACGCAGACTTTCTCTTCTTTTTCACTAAAATACCCCCCCCCCCCCCCCCCCCCCCCCGTTTGTCACTTAGCTAAGAGAAAGAAGAAACGGGATGTGGTAAAAATGTGACGTTCGCCTGACCTGAACTGTGCTTGTCATTTGGTTGCAGCAGGACTCGTGTTAGACGTTCTTTTTCCTCTCTTTTCCCTTGTTTGCGAGGTTTGATTTGGGGAAAATAAAGGAACGTGTCTCTGTAATTGGCTGCTTCCCAAATGGCACCCTCTTCCCTCTATGGTGCTTAACTTTTGACCAGGTTCTTTTGGCCAGACACACCATTGTCTCAGTGGGTGTAATTAGAAGAGGAGATAAATGGATCTGTTTCTCTGTTTTCCGACGTCTCTTTATCGCTAAACAATTGGATGATGCTCTTTGTGATACAATTGCACTCATACAATGACACAGGTACAATGAAACGTTTCAACGGTTGAAATTGAGTCATTTCCTTGTGCCTACTGTACCACTGTATGTGTTGATGATAAGTTATTTATTGGACATTGTGAGGTGGGTGAGGTCGAGTGAACTCAGAATGAGATGCGTTCAATAGTCCCGTCTGATCAGCCCTCAATGCACCGGGTCAAATGGCAACGATAATGCACTCCGCATTTCAGGAATTCTCTCGAATAAAATTAAACGTTGATTAGTCTTGTCGTCATTTGACATGCTTCTGAAACTGTCAGAGAGAACGCGAGAGAGGGAGAGAGAGACAGAGGCACGCACGCACGCACGCACGCACGCACACACACACACACACACACACACACACACACACACACACACACACACACACACACACACACACACACACACACAGAAGGAATAGTGAGTGATACCACTACTGCTTTTGGAAATACCCATGAAACAGGCATGCCAATCAATTGGACAAGGACAAGAGTGGTGAATTATAATGTTAATAATTACCACAGAAGTCTGGGGACTCCTCTGATTCGCCATGACACCCTCATTCAAACACACTCCACAGAGACAAACTTGTTCTTTTACCATAATTAACTACAGCCCCATCTCCCTCCTTTGTTTCTTTCTTCCTTCACCCTCTCCCCCTTATCCCTGGCCTTCCCTCTAGGTGTCTGACACCGACACCATCTCCCACACCTCCCTTTCTCTGTCTGCTCAATCCCTCGCTCCATCCCTCCTTTCTTTCTCTCTATCTCCTCCCCTCATTCTAGTGCCCTCAGAGCAGTCCCCCTGTGGGAGGTTTTGTCAGAGAGAATAGCTATGTTGCTCTTGAAGCCTTAAGACCTTACTGTACCTGTCAACACTGTGACTTTACGCTGACGACCTACCGGGGCTTAAGTCATTTGAAGTTGCCTTCTAATGAGTGGAGGAGAGAGGGAGAGAGAGGGAGAGAGAGCGAGAGAGAGAGAGAGCGAGAGAGAGAGAGAGAGAGAGAGAGAGAGCGCGCGAGAGAGAGAGCGCGCGAGAGAGAGAGAGAGAGAGCGCGCGAGAGAGAGAGAGAGAGAGAGAGAGAGAGAGAGAGAGAGAGAGAGAGAGAGAGAGAGAGAGAGAGAGAGAGAGAGAGAGAGAGAGAGAGAGAGAGAGAGAAGGGGGAGGCCTGCCCACCATGACAGGCAGGCAGAGAGGAGAGGAAAGAAAATAATTCCGCTATACCTTCTCCATAACCCAGGGATGTGTGTGTGTGTGTCGGCAGTTTTAATTCCCACAGTAGTTTTCGGTAATGAAAATAACCAGGCTGGTTATTATGAGGGAGATGTTGCTGCTCTGTACTAAGAGACATCCACGTCCCACATATCGGGATGTCTATAGTTTTACCCAAGCACACAATTCTTCTTCAGGAAAATGACCCTTTCTAGTTTGACAGTTTTGTCTGGTCTGTGTTTATTGAGCCGCGAACCTGTGTGCCTCAGTCAGTCCACTCTACTGCTAGGATATGTCTGTCTGAAGGGATGGGTTACAACCCAGACAGATCTTCTGTTCTGTTTGTGTCAGTGTGCCTGTCTGCTTCTATCTTTAGTATGGTAAGTAATACTCTTTACCATTTTAGAGAGGAACAACTTTTAAATCCAATTTTTATTTCTAAGTAATTATTGTCTGTCTTTCTCCATTGCACTTCCTGTCTCGCATTCCTTCAACCCCCCCACCCCCCTCTCTCTTTCTCTCTCTCTCTCTCTCTCTCTCTCTCTCTCTCCACCAGTGATAATCCCTCCGTAGGGGACGTCAAAGTGCGGGCCTGTCAGGGATTGGTTTAATTAGCCTTTTGCCTTGAAACTGATGCCAAATCAGAACCAGTCGCCCCAACCCAACGCAGTCAGTCAGTCAGTCCCACTCACTCCGCTCTCCCTACACCACTAATTGTGAGGCTACAGTTATCAGAAACAGCATGGAAAGGGGACAAATTAAATGAAAATAAGATAGGGAATGAGGAATGTGAAACTCTCATTAGGGTGACTACATGTTAAAGGACCCCATCACTGTGTATTGATCTGGGTCTCTGTGTTTCTAGGTAGTGTGAAACTGTATATCTGGTATGGTCATGCAAGGTTATGTGATGTGGCAAGTGCTGTGAAGTCAAAGTAATGTGGTTTATGAGCGCAGACCTTTTGATTAGCTCAGTTTTGATTAGCTCTTGATGTCTTTTCTTGAATGGTAATAACGATAGTACAGAACGTTCTTCTTTTTCTCTGGTGGAGGAGGTGAAGGACTTGCATAGTAACCTTGTCGATTTTGAGTGTGCAATATTTTCATAAATTAAAGAGAGAGTGTGTTGTTATGGTGAGTTTCTATGAGTGTGTGTGTGGAGAGAGAGAGAGAGAGAGAGAGAGAGATAGTTGTAGTTTGTTTCTATGAGTGTGTGTGTGGAGAGAGAGAGAGCAACCACTGTACAACAGCAGAACCTGAGACGGAGCTACATTTCCTGACAAAATGTGAAAAATATAAAACAATTAGAGAGCATCATTTACCCAAATTTGAAACCCTTATTCAAGTTTTCGAAGACCTGTCTGATGAGGATAGGCTACCTGTTCTGTTGGGGGAGGACGCAGAGAGCTGTGGGTTGGCAGCGCACTACATTGCTGCCTGCCATAAGATGAGGGCCAGTGTCTGACAGACCAATCAACCTACACATGTACTCTACTGTATGCTTATTGTTACTGTTCAATGTATGGTTATTTTAACAACCCTTGGTTATTGTTGTTACTGTTGTCCAGATGACAATTTTGATTCTCTTTTTTTTCATATTGTAAATATCCAAAATAAGCTTTGGCAATATGTACATTGTTACGTCATGCCAATAAAGCAAATTGAATTGAATTGAATTGAGAGAGAGAGAGTGAGAGAGAGAGAGTGAGAGAGAGAGAGTGAGAGAAAGAGAGAGAGAGAGAGAGAGAGAGAGAGAGAGAGAGAGAGAGAGAGAGAGAGAGAGAGAGAGAGAGAGAGAGAGAGAGAGAGAGAGAGAGAGAGAGAGAGAGAGAGAGAGAGAGAGAGAGAGAGAGAGAGAGAGAGAGAGAGAGAGAGAGAGAGTTGTTATGGTGAGTTTATATGAGTGTGTCTTGGTATTGGAAGGTGTGTTGATAGAAGTGGCATGTAGAGGTCTTGATGACGACTCGTTAGAGTCAGTTGCCGAGACGGGAGCTAATTCAAACTCAAGAGCCCTGCTCAGATCAGGCTCCCGCAGAGCCAGTCCATCATTCAGTCAGCTTAGACACCCTCCGTAGGACGCAAAGAGGGAGACTGTATCTATCTCTGTGCCCCCCAACATCCAGTTCTCTTCTCAATCCTCTCTCCAACCCCCAACCAGCCCCAACAAGCCAGCAGGGTGCAGATCCACTGACATGGATCAGTGTGTGTCTGCAGTACAGAAAATGATCCACCCAGGTGACCTTCATATATCCAGGTTATTGTGTATGTATATTCAGAAGTGGATTTGAGTGATTTTGATTGAAAATACTAAATCAGTGCGATGGTATTTGATTTATTTTAATGCACGTGGAATTTCAGAAGGTGAGGAGGGAACGTGTAAAGTGTTATTTTGTAAGGGCTGAATCAAATCTTTATCGCTGAAGTATCGCGGAAGATCTTCATTAAAACGCAAAGGTCATTCCCAGTTGAGCCGGCATGCGCAGCATTTACCGGGAATGCGGTCTCTGTGAACGCAGGAACATTGCCTTTACATTACAATCGAGCTATAACGCAGATCTTCCTCGATACTTCTGCGAGACGGATTGAATCCAGTCCCAAATTGAATGTCCGATTTCTTCATTTCAATGTATATATCCATTTCTAAATTGCAGAAGTTGCATTACTTATTAAGAGAGAGAGAGAGTGTGTGTGTGTGTGTGTGTGTGTGTGTGTGTGTGTGTGTGTGTGTGTGTGTGTGTGTGTGTGTGTGTGTGTGTGTGTGTGTGTGTGTGTGTGTGTGTGTGTGTGTGTGTGTGTGTGTGTGTGTGTGTGTGTGTGTGTGTGTGTGTGTGTGTGTGTGTGTGTGTGTGTGTGTGTGTGGTGAACATACACATTCCTAATGTGTTTCAAATAAACAGAGTAGAGACAGGCCATGTGGTGTCTGAATATCATGTTTACTGTAACGAACCAATGGCATTGGACTCATCAGGCCTGAGAACGACGGAACGCTGTCCTCACCTCAGTGACATCATAGACAACACAGCCAATCGCAGCCTAAAGAATCAGTTAATGTATTTAAATAAATTGACATCACACACAGCATAACATCCCTACTCAAAGACTCCAGCCCTCCCCTGTATGTCCCAATCCGGACATTACTACATATCAAAAATTACAGATTTGCCCATGTCTTCATCCCAACCCTGTATTATTCTTTAAATACAAACATGAAAAACATTTCTAAAAGGAAATAGTCAAATTATGGATTGTGAAACCTAAAGAGTAAAACAGCAGCAAAGCATTATTTCATAATCAGGACCTTCGTACTAACGTCTACTCTGTCTCTCTGGTAAAGGGGCTATCTGCATAGCCTATTAGACCTGAACCTCTGTGAAGGAAAACTAAATGAGCACACCCACAGACAGGGTAGTGTTCCATGAAGATGTCTTTACACAAAGTGAACACAATCAACAGCATAGCTTAGCTCTGCTTGGTGTTCTGTCTACGGTGCCCACGGGCGGACAAACAGTGCAGCCAACAGGACATAGCTCTTAGCACATATCAAAGCACCAATATTTGAAAGGAAACATAAACATTGCAAAAGATGATAAAGCACAGATATGGGAGCCCTGTGCTGCTAAACAGTTGGAGAACAGTTCTGTACATCTAAGTGAGCAGGTTTAAAATACACACCCTGGTTCTGACTGATTGATAGGTGTCCGTATGATCGTGGTCAGGTACGGTAGCTACTAACTGCCTGTAATTACAGCTTATGGTTTGAGGCGAATGTAGCTTGTAGCTTTGATCGTATCCAGCCTCGGCTGCTCTGTGTACACTACATGGTTCTGTGAGTCGTATGTGTAGGAGTCGAGCTATGGTATCCAGATATATAATGTCCCTGCACTTCATTAGAGACTTTCCTCTGTTTTTCTCCTATGTGTGTGTGTGTGTGTGTGTGTGTGTGTGTGTGTGTGTGTGTGTGTGTGTGTGTGTGTGTGTGTGTGTGTGTGTGTGTGTGTGTGTGTGTGTGTGTGTGTGTGTGTGTGTGTGTGTGTGTGTGTGTGTTTTCTACACGCTATATATGTCCCTTCTCTGACTGAAGGGACAGAGCAGGGACATATCAGAAGAGTTAGCATTTACAGGAAACAAAAAGAGACAAAAAAGAGCAAAACATTTGGAATTGTAACAGTTTGTATTTGTGCTCTATTCTTCTCATGCTGAGAAACCTGTGGGGAGGCAGGTCAGGTGCCTGTACAACTGACACACAGGTCACAAAGGTCAAGGGTCAAAGGGTAGCTAGATGACCGCAAAGAGGGGAGGTCACTGCCAGTGCCAGTTGGAACACAAACGATAATAAAAATGAAAATAAAACATGTCAGGCTAATCATAGAACAATATGTACAACCAATACAATAGTAAACAAAAACATCTACTTGTGTATTTTTGTCGCTAAAAGGATGTCAAACAACCTTTTCTTTCCCTTCTGTACAATAAGATTCATTTCAACAATACAAATTCATCAGGGGGTTTTTTGCACTATTTTATCCTGCCAAATGAAAGAAAATATATCGTGGCAGCCTGTGAGTTGTATCTTGAAGTTGCAATGTTGTCCCCCTCCCCCAAATAAGATAATGACATACAGGTACTTAAAGTACCCCTTTTCACAAAGGATGCACATACAAGTTAAAAAATACAAGCTTCTGTAGAAAGACAGCAAGTGCCTACACATGTATTTCAAACCAGCCATGAAGAGTATCCATTCCAGAAGCAGATCAATAGATACAGATCAGGAATGTCAGTATTTTCCTGCAAAGCCATAACAATGTTCCATAGTTTCTACGAGGGAAACTTCCAGAACTTCCATCAGCTGGCCCCACCCCCCCCCATCCAAGTTTGTTACAGTTCACTTTTTTTTATTCATTTTTTAAAATTATTATTATTACACCCAAGGCAGAATAAAATTTACTAAAACTTAAGACTTTTACAGTTACAGTGACAAAAACATTTTAAGAGACCCACAATTTAAATTGGACTGCAAAATAAAATTTGAAAAACAACATTTTTTTCTATTTTTGTAAAATGCCCAGGCATTCTCCAATATTACAAATACTGGTATACTTTTACAGTAAACAAGAAAAATGTAATATATATTCATATACAGTATATTTATATATACTAAAACCCCGTCACCAAAAAAACAATAAACACATTGCCACTATGGCATTCAGAGAAACGGTATAAGCAAACTTGGAGAAAAAAAAAATTACTTTTTTAAAACACACATACACACAATTATTATTTTACCCTTGTACTTGTTTCAATACTGTAAACGTATTTTAAGACAGAGTGCACTAAATTATTTTTTGTTTTGTTTCTGCAGTTCCTGATTTTTTTGTCCAGTCTCTTCCTTGACTATTGTGTGGCATAACAATCCACTCTGGCCATGTTTCTATCTAGGGACGCAGTCTTGTCCTGAAGTGAAGAATTTGATATATATCTATATATAGGTTTGTGCCTTTATATGTACATATGCATACATATATACACACAGACACATTAATGCTGTGCTGGGTACTCCTAACCTAAATGCAGCTTTGTTTATTTATTTTTTTAAAGTAATCTCTGATATTCTATTGACATTTCATAATCAAATTAGAAACTAAGTTGACGCATAAATTTGATACATTATTTTCATTGTGTTCAATTCCTTTGCTTCACAAAAGTGTTGCATTTGTCTTGAGAGACGGTGAATAGGAAGATCAGTATTCAAGGCACACTCATGTCAAATTGAATGGCAGTACAAAAACTGTCCCAATAAATTAATTTTTCATTTTTATAGTGCCAGCATTGGGAAAGCCACGCCTATAGCAATGCTAGCACTTCAATCTCAACTGATTCCAAACTCTAGAACCCGTTACCCAGGCCGAATAAATCCAGTCGAAGTCATTTCTTGCTCAGAAGCCGTATTTTCAATTTTCTTTTTCTTTTTTTGTGTGTAAAAAAAAAGAGACAAATCATAAAGTGCGGGTCAACTGCAAAGAGCTGTTCATGTTTTTCTATTTCTTCTCAATGACATATTTTTACCTCAATTCTAAAAAAAAAATTAAAAAAAAAAAATACTTGGATGTCAAAGGTCAACTTGAGGGGGATCGGAACAGGGGGGTAGGACGGGGTACATTATTCAAAATAACAGGGAGTGGTGATTTGGGCAAAGGTTGGTGCTTGCTTTCCTAAAAAGCTCACTCAGCTGTGCATTCTGTGTGTGTCAGAGTTGCTACTTCTCAGAATGCGTTCAACTACACATCACAGGGAGCCCTGAATGAGGAAAGAAAGAAAAAATTGTCTTACTGTTTGGGCACACGCTCAACAGACTTCTACAGACACTGTATGTATCTAGAACTGTGCAATTTACTGGTCTGCATATCACTAACTAACTGCCACTGGTTCTGTCTCACAGGGGACTTAACAATATTAACCAGAAGAAAAAGTCAACATCATAAACATTTTGACTATGGCACACTATACAATCAGACTTTTTACTATACAGTATAAATTCATTTTTCAAAACGATTGCTAGATATTTCTAGAAAAAAATGCATAGGGCTGTTTTCAAGTGATATCATAAACATTGTCACTGAATGTAATAGTTATTAATAATCATGTTTAAATCCATTTTATGTCATTCTAATCCGCTATGGCTGTGACCACCGCTACCCAGCCCCTTGCTAAACTGAACAATGCAGTAGATGACATATGGTACTGATTACAAAAATGATTACCAAGAGTAACATTAAATATGAATGGTGATCAAAACAGAAAAAGAGGACATTTAAAAGATCCAGATCAGAAAGATAAGATATCTATAAAGATATAGATCCCTAAAGTATGCGTCTATCGTAATGCAGTTTGAAATGGCTGCCAGGTACTGAGTGAGACTGAAGGTGATAAGACTCTCTGTAATGCTACTCTGTACTGAGTGTCCGACAGGGAGTTAGTAACAGTACTGGGAGTTTTAATAGTTAGCTGGCAGAGGAGTGAGAGGGAGTGAGTATCAGAGACAAGGGACAGGGGATTGGGGGAGGGTGTAATCTGTGGGCATGGGCAATTGTGTTCAACTCATCCACGGAATGATAATGAGGAGGTGAATGGGAAAATAAAGGAGAGGGGAGAGGCCCTATAGCTCACCCTAAGATCTCCCTGCTCTCTCTCGTTATAAAGCTGCGCAGTTTAGCCCGACGGTTTAGCCATCCTACAACTGTGTGATAAAAGATTGAAGAAAAAAAAACAAAAAAAACGTCAGTACTTGCATTGTCATAGTAGGTATGTTGTGCTTAGGATGAGTTATGGTGAGTTTAGGACAGGCTTGTTTAGATGTAAACAGTGTGAGAGAACTGTGAGGGGCTTCTTTAGAAATAAGCGGAATCTCTGTTTTTCTAGCGTCGTCTGTCCGGGTTGGTACTAGGTACCGCTAAGCAGCTGCCTTTGTGATAACCCGTTTCTTTTTCTTCCTTCTTTTTAATAAATGTATTTACTTGGGAGGAGGCAGGGTTTGTGAACCTCGATGTTCTCTTTAGATTTACTGTCATAATTGACATTCAGTGCTACATATCTAATTAGATTGACATGTTAAAAGTCGGTTCCCGCTACAATGCCAAAGGATTGTTGTCCGCGCACGTATATCCTGTCGTGTATAACAAACACAAAATAGCTTTCTCAGGTATGCTTTCTAAAAATGAAAAGATAAAATTTGGCTTCTCTTCAAGAAATTACATGTGTAGCTTTAAATATACAATTTCCTATGAGCAGCGGCCTAAAGAGTATTCAAATGTGTTTTTTTGTCTGCAAATAAATCTCAGGATATCCTCTGGGTTGAAAAAGAATCAAATAAAATCCCAGCAATTAAAATAAAAAGTCAAACAAATTTAAAATGACTAAATAAAAATGTACCTGCACATGCCAAAATATTACAAAATCCATTAAATACAGAAATTATTGCACAGTTAAAGGCTCCACATATGTTATCATTTAATTCAGCCTCTGACCGACCGTTAAAAAGGACCTTTAGCCAAATGAGGCAGTTTAGATCGGCTTCAATTGGTGTTAATATTTGTTTGTTTGTTTAATTGTTTTTCTCGGTTGGCAGTTTCTCAGGCAAAAACATAAAATTAACCCAAAATTCGATATTTAAGAAAAAGAGTATCCAGCTACCCCTTTTTGTATTTTTTTTAAATATATAAGTCAATGTGTGGCGAAAGAGGCAAAATAGGAAATCTGGCTTAGCTTCTCTCGGCTTGCTCAATTTTGACCTCGTTGGTCATCAAATGTTCCCCGTGCCACTTTTTCATGTGTTTCTCGAGAGTGCTGTACACGCTGAAGGGCATTTGGCAAATGTCACAGCGGTACACTTCCTTACCCATCTGCCCGTGGGTCTTCATGTGGCGGGTGAGCTTGGAGCTCTGGGCGCAGGCGTAGTTGCACAGCTCGCACTTGTAGGGCCTCTCTCCCGTGTGGCTGCGCCGGTGCACTGTCAGGTTGCTGCAATTCTTGAACACCTTGCCGCAGTACTCGCAGGTGTCGCTCCGTCTGCTCTCCTTGGAGCTGGGCCGGCCAGGTCCCGGACCCCCCAGGTGAGGGGTGCTGCCCCCGCTGGCTGTGCCGCTGCGCCCCGACAGGCCGCCATCCAGGAGGTCCCCGGGGGGCGTGGAGAAGCGCAGGCTGCCGTTCTCAGACGAGTGCTCAGAGGAGGTGCCGAAGGGAGATTGTCTGGAGTGGGTAAAGCCCAGGAAAGGGTCTTTGATGAAGTGTCGTGAGGCAGCGTATCCCACCAGCCACTGGGAGTAGACGTTCTCGGAAGGGATGAGGGGCGCCGAGGGCATTTCCAGGTCCTTCTCAATCTTGATCCTCTTGTTGGAGGAGTTGGACAAGCAGGGGCTGGTGATGGGAGTGGGTTTGCGGGGGAACAGGCCTGAGAAAGAGTCGCCGGAGCCACAGTTCCTGCCATTGACCGTGGGCTTCTGGTGGTCCCTTTCCATCTGGTGGTGATGGTGCTCCCTCTCCATCTCTCCCACCACAGAGTCCTCATCCCCAGTGTCCCGCTGCCCGTCGGACCCCCTCTTGGAGAAGAGCATCCGATTTTTACGATTGTCGACTATCAAGTTATTGTACTGCTGTATAGTGCTCAGGCCCACACTCTCCACCATCTTGCCGAGAGAGAGGGCATTCTTCTCGTCTGATGGCGGCTTGGAGCCGTTCTCACGGTTACGGTAGAACTCCATGTTGTCCATGCTGAAGTTTGACACCGGCCTGCTCTCATTCTCCGGCTCCTCTTCCTCCTCCTCCTCTTCCTCCTCTTCGCCCTCACCCCTGAAGTCTCCATCTCGGTTCTTCATGCCCTCTCCTGTCACGTCGCTGGTGCCCGGCTCCGGTGAGCTGGTGGTGGAGAGCCCGTCGTCAGACCGTCCTGTCATGGAACCAGACTTATGCATGTGTGTTTTCATGTGTCTCTTCAGCTTGCTGGCCTGGGAGCAGGCATGGTCACACAGCTGACACTTATAGGGCTTCTCCCCGGTGTGGCTCCGCCGGTGGACCACCAGGTTACTCTGGAACTTGAAGGTCTTCCCACAGAACTCGCATGACTTGCTCTTGGCCTGCGTCTGGGGCGGAGTGGTGCTGTTGGGGGGCATGGGCGGCAGGGGCGGGGTGCTGAGAAAGGGTGACTTGGGGCTTGGCTGGAAGGGGTTGGGGTTGAGCAGGCGGTGCATAGGGTTGGCCCGGCTGGGCGACAGAGGAGGGGTGGCCACGTTGTTGTTCCCTGCCAGCTGCCGGAGCCGCCTGGAGAAGTCCATGGACTGGGATTCGATGGCCATCGGCGTTAGCCGCATCACCCTCTCGAAGGCACTGGGGTGCTGGGAGATGAGCCCCATTTCTTCGGCACTAAGGCGTTCCAGCCGGTGGGGGTCCAGGTGGTGGCGGGGTGGGGGGCTGACGAAGGGAGGCGTGTTGGGGAGGCCTCCGCGGTTCTCCATGAAGCCTGGTGGGGGCTCTCGGAGCATGGGCCCGGTCATCCTCAGCAGGTGGAAGGGGTTGCTCTCTCCCAGGAAATTGGTGAGGGGAGACTGGGGGATGGAGTCCTGGCCCATGGGGGGCCCGGGGATGGTGATGCGGGGGGTGAGCGATGCGCTGGAGGGGTTGGATTCCAGGTAGATGCGGATGCCGTGGGTGTTCTGGGCGTGCTGTAGAAGGAACCAGGCGCTGGGGAAGTGCTGCTTACACGTGGTGCAGATGTAGCTTGAAGGCTCATCCCTTCCTCCTGCAACACAGGAGAAACAAACACCAGAAAGGAAAATGATTAAAACATATTAAATGGCAGTGACTTTACATCTATCTGAGGAATTCTATTTAGATTTGTGTATAAAGGTATTTGTAAGTCAGTAAAAATCAAGCAAAATGCATCCTTGTGATGACCTGGCAAGTGACACTTTGCTTCCTGAAAGTCCAACATCCTGAAAACGTCAATGCTAACATGCAAAACATTTTTGGGACTGCATCAACAGCGGACTAATGGTCGAAGGTTTTCGAGTGGTGTTTTCCTTTCAAATGGATTTGTGGCGAGTGTGTTTGTATTTCAGATGCCGTAGCTCCTTACAATAAGCGTATTTCATCTGCATGAGGAGAACAGCATGGCAGAGTAAAACAGTGGAGGCACAACGTGGATATCTGACAGCTGTGTTGGCGGGACGGAAAGTCACCGCTGAGAAACGTGGCTATCATGTGTTGATTTGTACAAAGAGTGGAACTTTCTAGAGAAAGAGCTGTCGGACACACTTTTGTTATCCGCATCATATTTGCCTAATACCTCTAGTAGTGGAAACATCATGTTGTCACATAAATGGGACATACTTATCAGGCTTTTGACAAGTGCATTACCATAGTGACTGTGGATTGGACTGCCGAGGTGGGAACACTGTATCCACCGGTTTAAGTGCTCTTTAATCTCTCCTCCTTACAAATCGCTGAATTATTACACCATGCAAGTGCGTGTGTGCACGTTTGTGTGTGTGTGTGTGTGTGTGTGTGTGTGTGTGTGTGTGTGTGTGTGTGTGTGTGTGTGTGTGTGTGTGTGTGTGTGTGTGTGTGTGTGTGTGTGTGTGTGTGTGTGTGTGTGTGTGTGTGTGTGTGTGTGTGTGTGTGTGTGTGTGTGTGCGCGTGCGCGTGCGCGTGCGCGCTCGTGTGTGTGTGTGTGTGTGTGTGTGTGTGTGTGTGTGTGTGTCTTTAAAACCCATGAAGTCCTCCAAGCAGAGGGACTTTAATCGTCACGGAGACAGAGACGCCAAAGTAATATGGCTCTATAGTAAGAAAGTACAACTTAAAGTGTGATTTAAAGAACTCTTATCACTTTCCAACCAATAAAGGCACAGTGCCGCGAGGGAACAAATAAAAAAGGAAGAGAAAGGAAGGGAGGAAAATAAAGACTAACATGGCGGTGCATCAAGACAAATGACTACTAATAGAAGGAGAAAACGGATGGAGAGATTGAAACATAAATGTTTACTGGTCTTGGGGTTGTAATTTTGGTATTTAAGTCCTTGGTGTTTAACTGACATCCACGGGGGGCTGCGTTGTGTCATTCTAGACGCAGATTGAAGAAATCATGGCAGATGATACTTCACAGCTTTTGAGGAAAATCTTGGGTGAAGTTTTCCATGTTTCTATTGTTACAGGTCTTCTTCCTGAAATGGGTCTTCTGACCTCAATGGGAATCCCAGTATAAATAAAGGTCGGATAGAATAGAAAAATCCCAAGAGTGGTATAACTTCTTTCGCCGTGTCTATTGCTCAACATTGCAAAGGGAGAGTCACTACATTTAATAACTCTCCACACACATTAAGACGAGGGCTCAAATATTGACTCTGTCATCATTGACTTTATAGTATAACTAAGGCCTCCCTGGTTCACTGTCCTGAACATGTGAAAATATGCCCTGGGTCCATTCCACCCACACAAATGCAGGATGGAAATTTAACAATTCAACCAGCACAGACAGACATCCATCTATCAAAGCACATATCTTAGGAACTAAACCCAAAAGCTGCTTTGTCCTGATTCCCTTAGTGATTCCTCTAAGATCAATAGGGATTGGAAAGTGTAAACAGAGCTTTGGCTGTGATCAAACCAATACTGCTGTAGTAGAGAGTGAGCGAGTGAGTGAGTGAGTGAGTGAGTGAGTGAGTGAGTGAGTGAGTGAGAAGAGAGAGCGAGAGAAGAGGAGAGAGAGCAAGAGAAGAGGAGAGAGAGAGAGAAGTGAGAGAGAGAGAGAGAGAGAGAGAGAGAGGGAGAGAGAGAGAGTGGGAGAGAGGGAGAGAGAGAGAGAGAGAGAGAGACAGAGAGAGAGAGAGAGAGAGAGAGAGAGAGAGAGAGAGAGAGAGAGAGAGAGAGAGAGAGAGAGAGGAGGAAACAGAGACAGAGAGAGAGATGCGGGGTTCTAGGCCTGGTGCTCGGCATAGCTCTGTACCTTTAACCAACATGACTAATTGAAGGCCCAGCCTCGGAGTTACACATGCAGTTTGGTAATGCAAAGGGGACTTGTTACTGTGGGGACTCGTTACCGCAGCGACACAAACAAGCAGAATATCCAGCACATACAGTGGAGACAGATGCTAAACACAGAGCGCCACACTCCTAGGGGATTGGGGTAAAACACACGTATAAAGTGGGAAATGGTAATCGTGCTCTTGGAAATTAGTTTCATTTATTAAATGAAAGCTTGCTGTTTTGACCTAATGCACCAAGTTCAGAATACAGAGGAGATCATATGCTGCTGTAATTGTTTCGGTATTTGATTCAGAGGTTTGTGCCTGAGTGTATGTACATTAAGTATGAAATACTCCACACACAAAGGATCGAGAAACATATTTCTCAGATCAAACACGCCATGTGAGTGGCCAGAGTGTCCTATTGTTCTACAATGTCGTGTGTCAAATAGGTTTAGCCTGTCATTGGTCCACAAGGCAGCGAGCTGCAGAGAAAGGACATATAGGAGAAGGATAGTGAACACTGGGACACAATGCAGATGTAACAGAGATGTCCGACCCAGAATACAAAGTAAATTCAGGTCACAGACATGTGAATCCATCTTATTATTATTTGAATAAAATAATCAAACAAATAAAACTGTTATAGGGCTGCTTATGATGAAAAATGAATGATGTAAAATTGCGAATCATGTGCATTTAGAATGTACATGCATTAAGAAATATGACTATATTTGATTTCAGTGAAAAAAATAAATGTCGGAAAATGTCTTAAAACGTTACACTGTAACCTCAACGTTCGTATAAAACAATTTCACAAATGTTTTTTTCTTTCCCTTTAACACTATGATGTGCATCCTATCAATTATAGTCATCTGCGTGTCAGCTCAAAGAATGGCTCAATCAATCTGTCTGGATAGAAAACTTTTCAACCTGCCATGTCTCCTAACACTTAGAGGAATGCTGCATTGAAACAGTCTGAGGGTAAAAGAGTTTTCCTTGCTATACGTGGAGCTGTGTGGGGAAGTTATGATATGTTAATGGCTGGCTGTCTGTCTGACGTGTGTGTGCGTGCATCCGTGTGTCTGTGTGTGTGTGTGTGTCTGATGTGTGTTAAGGAAGACAAGGAACAGCTGCTCACCTCAGTACTGAAGCTCTGGCCCTGTAAACCCTTTCACTTAATTATAGTGGACACAGCATACACTCTATCACGCAAGCACACACACACACACATACACACACATGCACACACACACGCACACACACATAGACACCGCTTCAGGCATCTCAGGACTCTTGAAGGGCTATGCATTAACCTACCCCCTCCCTACCCTCTGCCAACACCCAGCCCCGTTTCTCCCTCTCTCCCCTTCCCCATTCCACCAACATTAATCCACCCCCCCCCCCCCCCTCCCACTACGCACACACACACAGACATACATACACTCACAAACAATTCGATGAAGCCCTCTCACAAACACAAATACATTATTCCACCCTCGCTCATACAAACTCCTCAACCCCCCCAACACACTTTCCTTACTTCATCTGACAACAGCCCCCTCCCATATTTCCTCTCTCCACCCCTCCCTCCCCCACCATGTTGTTTTATGGTCAAGTCCTTTTCAAAGCCCTAATGCTCCATAAAGGAAACACAAAACACTGGAAAACAACCAAGGCATCTGTTTTCTACACCTGCCCCTCTTTGACCTCTCTCTCCCTCTATCTCTCTCTCCTTCCCTTTATCTCTCTCCCTCCCTCCCTCTATCTCTCTCTTCCTCTATCTCTCTCTCTCTCCCTCTCTCCCTCCCTCCCTCCCTCGCTCCCTCCCTCCATATCTCTCTCTCCCTCCATATCTCTCTCTCTCTCTCGCTCTATCTCTATCTCCCTCCCTCCCTCTCTCTCTCCCTCTATCTCTCTCCCTCTATCTCTCCCTCTCTCCCTCTATCTCTGTCCCTCCCTGTATCTCTCTCCCTCTATCTCTCCCTCTCTCCCTCTATCTCTGTCCCTCCCTGTATCTCTCTATCTCTCTCTCTCTATCTCTCTCTCTCTCCCTCTATCTCTCTCTCTCTCCCTCTATCTCTCTCCCTCCCTGTATGTCTCACCCTTTTGCTTTAAACTGCCTGGGTGTAAACAACACACTCCACTCCACTTTACTGTCCGAACTTCTTCACAACAAAAGTCATCAGGGGGCTGAATGCTCATTTAATTCATTTCCACCCCACAATTAAGGAGAATGACTGTCTGCCTCTGTCCGGCATCCACTCCCTGGGATGGTATTAGTGCCCTGTGACGGAGGGAGGTAGTGGAGTGGGCCGTGAGTTTATTGAGGAGTGTTCAGTGTGAATCCTCCCGGGGGGAAGGAGTCCGACGCAGATGGCAAATAAAGTATGCAGCCCGAGGCGAGAGCACATTATGCTAATTCTAATGTCAGCTGTACTTTAATATACAGCTCTATTTAATCACCCCATTATTTCCCATTTCCATATGAAAAAAAAGGAGAGAACGAGGGAGTGGGAGAGAGAAAAAACCTGCGGCACTGCTCTCACTCACTCACTCACTCACTGCTCTCACTCACTGCTCTCACTCACTCACTGCTCTCACTCACTCACTGCTCTCACTTACTGCTCTCACTCACTCACTCACTCACTCACTCACTCACTCACTCACTGCTCTCACTCACTCACTGCTCTCACTCACTCACTCACTCACTCACTGCACTCACTCACTGTCTCACTCACTCACTCACTCACTCACTCACCCACTCACTCACTCACTCACTCACTCACTGCTCTCACTCACTGCTCTCACTCACTGCTCTCACTCACTCACTCACTCACTCACAGCTCTCACACACACACACACGCACACACCCACACACGCGCACACACACACATTCTGAAAAAACTGATACACAACCAGAAATGGTTGGACTTGGATCGTGACTTGAAGGAGAACTGCTTCACCACCAATAAAGATATCACATCCTCTCATCCTCTCATCCTCTCCCTCAACCAGACAGACAGATACCACTTTACCATAACTCTCCCAAGAACAGACTCCCATTTCAACATGACCATTTCTCACCCTACTACCAAGCCCAAGAAAGTGAAGACTAAAACTCCACTTCTCCAAGAGAGAAAAGTTCCCTAAGTATAATGAGAAGAGACTGTGGGCTTCTTCTCCCTGAGTTGGTGGGAGTTTTAAAGAAGCAGTAAGGGAGAGAGTAATGATCTTGTTTTCCATGGGACAAACTCCCATTGTGAAACAGCTGCTGCATGGAGAGGAGAGAGAGGGAGAGTGGGGAGAGAGAGAGACAGAGTAGGGAGAGAGAGAAGAGAAGATGGGGAGAGAGAGGGGAGTGAGAGGAGAGAGAGAGGAGATACGAGAGGGGAGAGAACAGGGAGAGAACAGGGAGAGAGAGGGGAGAGAACAGGGAGAGAGAGAGGGGAGAGAACAGGGAGAGAGAGAGGGGAGAGAACGGGGTGGGAGAGGAGAGAGAACGGGGAGAGAGAGGAGAGAGAACGGGGAGAGAGAGGGGAGAACAGGGAGCGAGAGGGGAGAGAACAGGGAGAGAGAGGGGGGAGAGAACAGGGAGAGAGAGAGGGGAGAGAACAGGGAGAGAGAGAGGGGAGAGAACGGGGTGGGAGAGAATGGGGGAGAGAGAGGGGAGAGAGAGGGGAGAGAAATGGAAGAGAGAAGGAAGAGAATGGGGAGAGAGAGGGGAGAGAGAGGAGAGAGAGAGAGAGGAGAGAGAACGGGGAGAGAGAGGAGAGAGAACGGGGAGAGAGAGGGGAGAACAGGGAGCGAGAGGGGAGAGAACAGGGAGTGAGAGGGGAGAGAATGGGGAGAGAGAGGGGAGAGAACGGGGAGAGAGTATGGGAAGAAAGAGGGGACACCACTGTGTGTGTCATCCATGGACACTGCCTCGCTCCACGCTAAGCCCCTGATTCAATTAGCTAGAAATTATGGCTAATAACGATCTTAGGTTTCCAAACAGGCCGTGTCAAATGCTGCATGCCAATATGGGCTTTAGGAGCACACACACACACTTGCATGAACGCACACCCACAGGCATGCACTTATGCACACGTGAATGAACCCATACACGTACACACACACAGCAAAGAGACAGAGGTCCCAGATTCCCTATAGTCTCAACACAGATGAGTTGCCAAGGAGACATGAGACATTGACCAATCACTGTCCAGGCTGGCAGGACCATCGTGTTATCCAAAGCAGGTGATTTACAAAGCCTTCTCTTCTCACACAGCTAACTTCCTCGATTGTGACATATCTAACCAATCACATCTCAGTCATTTCCTCTCTCCAAGCAATGAAAATGAGGGAGAATGCAGTAAATTGGATGTCTGTGTTTGTACGTGAATCACACAAAATAACCGTGACTAAGTTTCGCCACTGTTGGGTTTTCATTGTTATCCGACCGCATTTAGGAGATCAAAATAAAAGCTCAGAATCATTACTCCGTATCATTTTAGTCGTAGGAGGGAGAGAGAAAGAGGAGGGAGACAGACAGAGGGCGAAAAAAAACAAAAAACAGAATAGTCATTTTCATTCATTTGGCAAAATTGCATTCACTTGTCGTTATAAGCCTTGGTTTGTGTGGTGTTTTGAAAAACAAAAAGATGCAAAAAGAGATCGTGAGAGAGAGAGAGAGAGAGAGAGAGAGAGAGAGAGAGAGAGAGAGAGAGAGAGAGAGAGAGAGAGAGAGAGACAGAGAGAGAGAGAGAGAGACAGGAGAGAGAGAGAGAGAGAGAGACAGAGAGAGAGAGAGAGAGAGAGAGAGAGAGAGAGAGACAGAGAGAGAGAGACAGAGAGAGAGAGAGAGAGAGAGAGAGAGAGAGAGAGAGAGAGAGAGAGAGAGAGAGAGAGAGAGAGAGAGAGAGAGAGAGAGAGAGAGACAGAGAGAGAGAGAGAGAGAGTGGGATATTTTTACAAACTACCGAACCAAATTGTAATAGCTGTTGACAAAGGGGGGGGGGGCACCATCCGCCCCCCAAAAAATCTCCTGGAATTTGAGAGATCTTCTTCGACAACACAATAAAAGATCGGGGTGCTAAACTGATGAGGAAGCTGCGCAGGGGAGGAGACAAAGCTCTATAGGATCTTCTAATGAGGTGTTCATTTGCTGACATTGGTTTTTACTGTGGGGACTTCATTTAGGCTGTCATTAAGCCATTATCCAGCGTAAAGAAGTCTGCCGTCCTGTAACAGCCCTGGTTGGTTCTGGAAGCCCTTTCTCATTCTATTAGTGGAAGCGTGCCGTGTTGGGCTGGCCCGATGCCTGTGTTTGGTTTGGCCCGCGTTCACACACATCTTTGGCAGGAGGGCTGTTGGATGGCTTACAGAGGGAGAGGGATAGGGAAAGATGGAGAGAGGGTAAAGCGCGAGAGAGCAATGTAAGAGAGAGACAGCAAGGGAGGGGAGAAAGCGGGAGAGGAGGAGATATGAATAGTCGTAGTGTGCTGACATGCTGGATCTGTGAGCGGGGGGTTGTCCATCCATTGAATAAAAGAAAGGGATTGAAGTATACAAACTCCATCATTCTTATTTCCTCTCAGACTATTAAATATTTTCATAATTTAATAATTGTTCAATAATCCGTTTCTAAATATTTAAATTATAAATATGGGCAGGAATGCCCTAAATCTGAAATTAAATATAATTTATTTTATAATACTTTCCTAAACTCTAAGGGGGAACTAAATATTATGGAACCTCAATGTAATAATTTAGCATCTTTTTTTGATTTTTGTAAGTATATGACTGTGAGTGTGAATGTGAGTGTGTGTTCTGTGTGTGTGTGTGTGTGTATGTGAAATAAATATAATATTTTGAATGCCACCAGAAGAGCACATCAAACACATGTAATTGTCAGACATAATTCCCGTCTGTCCAGACAGAGTGGATTAATCAAGGTTTTTGCATGCTCCACCGCAGAGGGAAACAGGGACAAGTTTACATGTGTGTGTGAGCAGAGACACACATATAATACTTTCCTCAATTCTGGGGGGGAAACTAAATATCAAAGTATATATACGTGTGTGTGTGTGTGTGTGTGTGTGTGTGTGTGTGTGTGTGTGTGTGTGTGTGTGTGTGTGTGTGTGTGTGTGTGTGTGTGTGTGTGTGTGTGTGTGTGTGTGTGTGTGTGTGTGTGTGTGTGTGTGTGTGTCTGCGTGCCAATGCATTTTGTCTGTGAGTTCGCACGCAAACGCACACACGCACACACCCACACACACAAACGCACGCACGTACACACACACACACACACACACACACACACACACACACACACACACACACACACACACACACACACACACACACACACACACACACACACACACACACACTGAATTCAGATCTGGGTTTGCGACAGTGTAGCCTATGTCTGGTTTCCTCCTCAGAGACTGCTGGTGGGCAGGAAACAGAAACAGACAGAGGGAGAAGGTAAATGAGGACTGTATGCATTCTGTTCATATGCATTCCAAATGGCAATCATTCCCTATAAAGTACAGTACTATGGCCCCTGGTCAAAAGTAGTGCTCTATATAGGAAACAGGGTGCCATTTGGGACGCATTAAAAAGACTCCTCTCCAGCCCTGCATCCTGCTATGATTTAATAT